>NW_012135525.1:6059392-6061075 GCF_000956105.1 Propithecus coquereli | reverse complement strand
ACCTGACTTATGACAAAGGTGACACTGCAGTACAGTGGGGGGTAACAGATGATCCTGTTAATAAATGATGCCAGTCAATTGGATAGCCACATAAAAAATACATCTTGATCCTTACTCACACTACACTGAAAAAATAAATCCAGACAAAAAATATACATATCTAAATGTGAATGGTAAGACAATAAAGCCTTAGGAAAACACATAGGAGTACATATTTAATATCTTGGGGTAGGCAAAGCTTTCTTAAAAAGATAACAGAGTGCTTACCAAAAAGGAAAATACCTATAAATTAAACTTACTAGAATTAAGAACTTATGTTTATCAAACAAACAAAAAACATGGAATGTGAAAAAGCAAGCTAAGAGTGTGGGAGAAAATATTTGCAATGGCACACGCTCAACAAAGGACTCATACTCATTTTTATAAAGTCCTCCCATTTTCTTACAAATAAACAAAAGGCAACCCAATAAAAGGGGCAATGGTAAAAGACTTTAACAGGTGCTTCATAAAAGGGGGTATCAATTAGGTTCAGTAGGTTCTGTATATTTTCAAATTTGAGTTTTGCTTCTTTCCTTCTCGGATTTAATTTATTGTTTAAATAAATGAAACGTTTACATAGTTTGAAAGTCAAAAGTTGTAGTCACGGAAGTCTCACTTCCATTCCTATCCTCTCCACTCTCTTTCTTGTTCCCCTTCATCTCCCACCTCAATAGGTTACTGTTTTATTAGTTTTTCTGGTTAATCCTTACGGTTTTTTCTTTTTTTGCAAAAATAAGCAAATATACATACATAATTTTATTTTCCTGCTTTCTGACACAAAATATGCAGCATACTACATACACTGGTAACACTGCTTTTTTCATTTAACATATCATGGAGATTACTTCACATTAGTTCATAGATATCTTCCTCGTTCTTTTAAAAACTGCTTTACATTCCATTGTGCGGCCGTATCATAGTTCATTCACCCCATTGATGAATATTTGGGTTGTTTCCAATATTTTGTTCTTATTAGTAAAGCCACAGTGAAAACTCCTTGAACACATGTTTTTTTAATGATGGAGGTGTATCATCAAGAAACATTCCTAGCAGTAAAGTTGCTGGGTCAAAGAATAAATGCAATTGTTCAGATATTGCTAGATTCCCCTCCATAGGGACTGCTGCATTTTGTCCTCTCTCCAGCAGTGTATAAAAGTGCTTGTTTCTCCACAGCCCCACTAACAGAGTTTATTGTCACACTTGGATTTTTGCCAGTCAGATAGGTGAGGAATGGCAATCGCAGTGTGATTTTACTTTGCATTTCTCTTGTTACAAGAGAGAATAACCATCTGTTCATGTGTTTAAGAATTATTTGATTTATTTTTCTATAAACTGTCTATTCTTGTCTTTTGTCTATGTTTTTGTTAGGTTTTTTTTTTTCCCCTCGCCTTTTAAGGACTCTTTGTATGTTAGGGAGATGAGCCCTCTCTACAAGTTGCCAATAATTTTTTGCTGATTGGGCACTTGTATTTTGACTTTAATTATGTGTTTATTGCCATACAAAAATTTTTTTTTTTTTTTTTTGAGTCAGAGTCTTACTGTGTTGCCCGGGCTAGAGTGCCATGGTGTCATCCTAGCTCACAGCAACCTCAAACTGCTGGGCTCAAGCGATCCTCCTGCCTCAGCCTCCCGAGTAGCTGGGAC
>NW_012135525.1:6044459-6059191 GCF_000956105.1 Propithecus coquereli | reverse complement strand
TTATTGTTTCTGGATTTTGAGTCATGATTTAAATGGCTTTCCCTATTACTAGATTATAAAAGAATTTGCCCATATTTTCTTCTAGTACTTGTATGGTTTCTTTTTTAGTATGAAGTTATTTGAATGTTAGTTTATACTGGTGCATGGCATGAGGTATAGGTCCAATTTTATCTTTTTTTCAAATGGTTGCCCACTTAGCCCAACATCATATATTACAAAGTTCATTTTTCCAACCCCTACCCTACAAACTTAGTGATTTGAGATATTACCTTTAGCATATATTACATTTATGTATGCATTTGGGACTATTGTAGAATTTTAAAATTCTGTCCTATTGGTCTGTTTGCCCAATCATGCACTATGTTAATTTAATTATAGAGGCTTTATAATATGTTTCATATCTGACATAGCTATTCCCTCACTCCACCATGGCTATTGTCTTTCTTGGCTCTTGGCTTCTCTTGCTTGTCTGTCTTTCCATGTGACTTTAGAACAAACTTTTCTTCTTCATGAAAAATTTTGTTGGCATTTTTATTGGAATCACAGTAAGTGAATAGATTAATTTAGGGAGAACTAACATCTTTATGACGATGAATTTCCCTATCCAAAAATATGGTGTGTGTTCCAGTTGTTCAAGTTTAACTTTGTGTCTTTCAGAAGTGCTTTAAAGCACAGCAAAAAAAGCAAAAATAAACAAATGGATTATGTCAAACTAAAAATCTTCTGCACAGCAAAGGAAACAATCAATAGAGTGAAAAGGCAAACTACAGAGTGGGAGAAAATATTTGCAAACTACTCATTTAACAGGGGACTAATATCCAGAATATACAAGGAACTCAAACATTTCAACAGCAAAAAAACAAATAATCCCATTAAAAATGGGCAAATGAGCTGAACAGACAGACATTTCTTAAAAGAAGACATACAAATGACCGACAAATATATGATGTTCAACATCATTAATCATCAGGGAAATGCAAATCAAAACCATAGTGAGGTATCATCTCACCCCAGTTAGGATGGCTATTATCAAAAAGACAAAAAATAACAAATGCTGGTGAGGATGTGAAGAAAAGGGAACTCTTATACACTGTTGGTGGAAATGTGAACTAGTACTGCCACCACGGAGAACAGTATGGAGGTCCCTCAAAAAAACTACAAATAGAACTACCATATGATCTAGCAATCCCACTAATGGGAATTTATCCAAAGGAAAGGAAATCATTATTTTGGAGAGATGTCTGTACCCCCATGTTTATTGCAGCACTAGTCACAAAAGCCAAGATATGGAATCAACCCAGGTGTACAGCAACAGATGAGTGGCTAAAGAAAATGTGGTGTATATATATATATACAATGTATGTATATATACACACAATGGAATACTATTCAGCCATAAAAAAGTATGAAATCCTGTCACTTGTAGCAGCATAGATGGAATGGAGGACATTATGTTAAGTGAAGCAAGCCAGGAACAGAAAGTTAAACACTGCATGTTCCCACCCATATGTGGAATCTAAAAAAAGTTGTTCTCATTAGAAGTAAGAAGTAGAACAGAGGATACTAGAGACTGGGAAGGGTAGGAGGAATGGAGGGCTAGGGAGTGATTTGTTAAAGGATACAAAATTAAAACTAGATAGGAGGAATAAGTTCTAGTAGTTCTATAGTAGGATGACTATAGTTAACAATAATATATAGTTTTGAATAGCTAGAAGGAGGATATTGAATGTTTCCAATACAAAGAAATGATAAATGTTTCAGGTGATGGATATACTGATTACCCTGATCTGATCACTGTACATTATATGTATCAAAACATAACTATGTATCACATGGATATGCACAATTGTTATTTGTCAATTAAAAATAGAAGTGCTTTTAAGTTTTCCTCATCCAGATTTTGTACATTTCTTGTTACCTTTTTTCCCAAGGTATTTTATGATTTTTTGGTTGTTATTTTAAACGGAATCATCTCTTTTGTGATATAGTCTGTTTCACATTTGAGGATAGGAAAGCTATTCATTATTTCATTCAATGTTAAATTTACATTTTGTTGTTTTACTGAATTCTTTTTTTGTTGATAAAATATCATTTTTCATGAATGTATAGTATTTCATTATATAGAAATATCATATGTTAATTAATCCCTTGATGTTGGACATTTAGTTGTATGGTGTGTGTGTGTGCATGTGTTTATGTGTGTGTGTTTTACATTTTTCCACTATTAATACAAGGATGTGAACATCCTTGTAGCTAAATATTTTTAGTTCTTTGACTATTTCTTCATAATAAGTCTCTAGAGGTAAATTTGCTGCTTCAATGGACATACAGAATTAGAAAGCTTCAAAAATATATATTTTGGCAAATTGCCCTGAAGAGGGCTCATACCCATTTATACTCTTACTAGTGATGTCTGAGAAGGAAAAGAGTTCAATTTTAATGGGCCAAGCAAAACATCAGGCTCATTAGAGGCCTAGAGCAATAGTTTTCAAATTATTTAGCTACAGAACTCTCCGTTTAAAGGGAAGTTTATGTATTCAGTCGAATTATATGAAATTGCTATTTTTGCAGCTCAAATGGTTGAGTATCAGCAATTTCACATGGTTCAACCTAATAGAAGCCTAACATGTAAAGCATGAAGAAGCAAAGCTACTCTGATTGATGGTAGAGTAGGGATGTTTGGAGGTCCCCAAAGAAGGGCTTGAGAACAACTGTCTAGGCACAAGGTCCTGTGCAGGGAGGCAGGTGCGGGAGCTGGAAACTGTCAGGGCCTTGGTCAGGGTATGTGTGTGGATGGCGGTGGTGGACAGTGGGAGGGCCCTGGTTACCTGTGGGATAGGAGCTGGCAGAGAGGAAGAGAATATCAATAGCTAGCAGGGGAACAGCTGCTTTGGACATTTGCCTTTAGTAGTAGGTCTGACCTTGCCCTGTCCCACACAATCCCTTGTGTGGGATTGCAATGTCTGAGAAGCAGTACCAAGTCCCTACAGCATCTCTGTGCTGTGAGGAAAGATGTGGTTCCAATCCCAAGTCAATTGTTCATTCACAGTGTGACTTAGGACAAGTTTTTAAGCCTTTCTTTGACTTACTGTTTTTATCCATAAACTGTGAATAAGAATTCCTACCTTACCAGTTTGTTGTTAAGATAAAATGCTATAACATATCTTAGATACTTAATGGATTGTATGCCGCATAGTAGATTCTCAAGAACCGTCAGTTTTAATAATAATAATTATTATTACTTTTATCACATTTATTCCCTTTGCTCTCCTCAAGGTTAAGAAAGATATTCAAATGTGTGTCCATTTACAGATTTTATCTTAGGGATTTCATCTCGCTGATGTGTTAGTGAACCTACAGTAAATAACAGTGCTAATTTCTCTCACTTTATAGAAAGAGAAACTAAAGCAGCCTAATGTTTAGCTCCATAAGGACCAGTAAGCACTGGGACTCATTTTTGTTCTCATAGACTCCCAGGTTGAAAAAGACTCAGAAGTCATCTGTTAGTTTGGGTTCAATCTGATCCCCGATTCACACCTACAGTGCCCTTGCTGAAACACCAACAAGCTCAAGGATGGCAAAATCCACGATACAAATGCCATCACTCCCTTTTCAGTTTCTCATGGGAGCCATCACCAATTTTTTATGACATTTATGTTTCTGCTGAGCCCAAATGGGCCTCAGAATCCTTTTCAATGAACTCTGGAAGCAGCTAAGACTGAACAATCGATCCATCACTTTGGGTTGGAATCTATGTGCTGTTCTGATCTAGCCTCTAGCCGAAAGCTAGACAAAAGCTGGGAATGCATTGCTACTTACGAGAACTAGTTTCATTTCTGGAAGAACAAGCGGCTTCATTTCACTTTTGAATTCTCCACAATATATACATAAATGGTTAATAAATATTTTTATAATAAATAAAAAGACATGCAAAAGTGTCTCATAACTTGCTTCAGATCTTCTGGAAAATGTGTTGGTTCTTCAAAGATTTGTTAAGAACCTATTTTGTTAAGTACTATTTATGTGAGGTGATCAGTAAAGTCTGCAATGACATGACTTTTTTTTATTGTGGTAAAATATACATAACATAAAATTGACCAGTTTAACCTTTTTTAAATGTATGGTTCAGCGGCATTAAGTACCTTCTCGTTGTACAACCATCACCCTATCCATCTCCAGAAATTTATTCATTATCACAAACTGCAACTCTGAACCTATTAAACAAAAAGTCCCCATTCCTCTCTTCCCCCATTCTATTTTCTGTCTCTATGAATTTGACTACTCCAGGAACCTCGTAAGTGGAAATATACAATATTTGTCCTTTTGTTTCTAGCTTATTTGACTCAGCATAATGTCTTCAAACTTCATCCATATTGTAGCATGTATGGGAAGATAACTTTTTAAAAAAACTTTGAAGTATAACATAAAAAAGAAAAGTGCATCACTTTTTCACAACCCGAACACACCAGGGTAAGCAGCGCCTAGACAGGAAAAGGAAAGTCACCACAGGAGACCCCTCCTGCTTTATTCCAGTCACAACCCCGACGGTAACTGCTATCCTGACTTCTAACAGCGTAGATTAATTTTGCCTAGTTTTTAACTTTATATAAATGAAACTATACAGTATTTTTTTCTATTTGCTTTCTTTTGCTCAATATAATGTTCGTGGTATTTATCCATATTGTTGTGTTATAGTTCCTTCATTCTCATTGCTGTATAGTATTCTATTATGTGAATATATCACCATTTATTTATGTTATATTGTTGACTTAGAAACTACTTAGATAGTTTCTAGGTTTTTTTGTTATTATAAATAGTGCTGCTATGAACATTCTTGTACATGTCTTTTGGTGAACATATGAATGGATTGCTATTATCTATATTATATATGATTTATATGCATATATGAATATATGATGTAAATATACATATGCATATACCTATTCAGAAGTAAAGATGCTGGGTCTCAGAGCATGCCTACATTAAGCTTTAGCAGCTTTTCAAAACGGTTTACCATTTAGAAAGGGTCAATTAAGCTGTGGCCTGAAGGACAAACTGGATTGGAAGCTGCATTGAGATTTCTAGACTAACATCTCCCCACCGCTATGACGAAAATGTGACCTTTCTCAAAGCGGTTAGAGTCAAATGGGAGACGTCCTCCACTTCCTTTCTGCTGTGGTCTCCCAGTGACACTTGAGTGAGAGGAGCCTCTGTCATTTTGGTCAGACCCAAGGAGACGAGATGATGACTGATGACTCAGCCTCCTCGGCTCCGCTTCCCAAGAGCCACTCACCACATCACTGAACCTGGCTCGCGGGGGGAGACATAAACACAACCGTGGTGTTGATATCAATTCTAGCAGAGATGTCATAAGCCAAGGCTCGAGAAGAGGAGGAAAGAATCAGGATAAATGTGCCAGTGGAAAAAAGACCAAGTGAAAGACTTGAAAGTCATGTCTAAAAAATTGTGTAAGTAACGGTGACAAATGAAAACGAAAGGTCTCTACTGTTAAAATAATTAGTGGTACCTATTTCAGATTCCCAGGCATCTCTATGTTTTGGGGAGGTCTTAGGACTCAGGGCTTTGCCAATTGTGTGGCCTGGGATGAAAGCCAATTGATAGAAGCTGGAATTGAGGGCTTTTTCTCAACAGAAATTAAAGGAAGCAAAAGAAAAAAAAAAAAAAACCCACAAAAACCTGGCCACAAGTAATGTCTATAAATGCCGTGTGGGTGTGAGGGCCTGCCTCTTTGTCCTAATACAGAAGTGTAAACATACCTGAGGAGGGGTCCCAAATGCCTGGTAGGAATGGGTCATTTTGGGAAAAATTTTCCAGTGGGAAAGAGAAAGTCTACTTGTTTTGCTCTTCAATGTTTTACAGTTTCCTCAGGGAACAGAGAAATTTCATTGTGCCTCTCTTAAGGTCCTGCTTATAAAGTTCCATCTCTTAAAGAAAGAACAGAGAAAAAAATGATTGGTACGTTTTGAAGGTAGCCAAACAAGTATGCGGCAAACTGCTCTTAACCATAATGCCCCAAGCTAGAAGGAATTGGGTCTTCTTTTTTTTATTTCAGAATATTACAGGGGTGCAAATGTTTAGGTTACATATATTGCCTTTGCCCCACCCGAGTCAGAGCTACAAGCATGTCCATCCCCCAGAGGGTGCGCACCGCACCCATTATGTAGGTATATACCCATCCCCTCCTTCCCCCTCCCACCTGCCCGACACCCGATGAATGTTACTACTATATGTGCTCATAAGTGCTGATCAGTTAATACCAATTTGATGGTGAGTACATGTGGTGCTTGTTTTTCCATTCTTGGGATTGGGTTTTATACCAAAACTCTCTTGGTTATCTTTTGTTCTTTAGTACATACAAAAAGAGAGATTTAAAAAGTATCTCAGGGCCATCAATCTGAATTTCAGTTGAATGTCCATGTTTATTGATTAGAGTTGTAGATATATATACAAAGTATTAAAGATTGAAATGTTATCTATCCTGTAACAATTGTGTATATATGTGTTCTAACAGAATTTCTTATGTGAAATAATTGTCTTTCATTTATTTATTTCTCATGAAAACTCTCTGGGAAAATAAAAGTTAAATTAGCTAAGAAAATTCTGATTAGTTGAGTTCCACTTACCTGCAATATTGATTTCTCTACATATATGGATAAAGAAAGGAATTAAGGGAGAAGGAGCCCATTTAAACCTGGGGACCCCTGTGGTCTGGTCTATGTGACATTCAAACAAACATGACTTTGACAACCAACACTAATTGGAAACTAATTCAAATATTTACCAGGGACTCTCAAACAATCTCAGAAGAATATCTAGCAGAAGTCCTAAAAATTATTTCTTCATCTTTCTTTTGATTTCCTACCTACTCTAAACTTCTTTCCGAAGACTCTTTCAGCTCATCAAATCTCTTTCTCATCCCTGCACTGCACTCTGGGTTCTGGTCTTTTTCCCCTTTTTTTCCTCCTACAAAATAAATAAACAAACAAACAAATAAATAATTAAATAAATTTTCTCTTTCTAAGATTAAAAACAATTTCCAGTCTGTATCTTTTTTTTTTTTATTTCAGCATATTATGGGGGTACAGATGTTTAGGTTACGTATGTTGCCCTTGCCCCCCTTTCTCCCCCAAAGTCCGAGCTTCAAAGGTGTCCATCCTCTGGATGGTGCGCATCGCACTCTTTGTGTATGCATATACCCATCCCCTCCTCCACCCCCCGCCCGACATCCAATGTTATGGATGTTATATACGATGTTATTCTTATATGTGCACTTATGTGTTGATCAGTTAATACCAATTTGATGGTGATCCAGTCTGTATCTTATCTTTCAATTCTCAGATCTTTCTACGCATTGTCCTGACTAGCTTCACGGAAGGCCTGCAGTCACAGAGGGGGAAGGTTGTGAACTTTGTCCATTAATGCTTGTGGGCCCAGTTGCACAATAATTTTAAATATAATCCATACAACAGACTGTTTCTCAGTCACTAAATGGCAAAACTTTCTTTGCAGTAAGAGGGAAGGCCAACAGAGTTATCAAAATTCACAGTTTTGAAGACTTGAGGAAGGCATGAGGGAAAGAATTGAAATGTAATACAAGACGGCTTTGAACAGAGATTACGTTCTGCCTAGACCCACTTCTTCTCCGCCCGGCCCATGACATCACACATGCTGATGCTTTTTTCTAGAAGACTTACTTATTTCTTGAAATCTGAGACCATAATCATCCCCTTGAAAATTTCTTACTTTTTGATGGTTATTGATGTTAAAAAAAAACCTAAAAGAAGGGGAACAGAACTTCAGAGTTAAGTACAGCCATTTCTCTGCTGGTTCATGTCTAATGCCTGAGAGTGTCTTCATTAGGATCTCGTTTCTCTGTTGAAATCAAACAATATCTTTTATTAAATAGGGCGTCCCTTCCCCAGTGTATGTTTTTGTCTGCTTTGACAAAAATCAGTTGGTCATAGCTATGTGGTTTTACTCCTGGGTTCTCTATTCTGTTCCATTGGTCTATGTGTTAACCTTTAGACCAACACCATGCTGTTTTGGTTCCTATAGTCATGTAGTATAATATGAAGTCAGGTAATGTGATGCCTCCAGATTTGTTCTTTTTGCTTAGGATTGCTTTGGCTGTTTGAGCTCTTTTTTTGATTTCATATGAAATTTAGGATTTTTTTTCTAGATCTGTGAAAAATGACATTGGTATTTTGATGGGAATTGCATTGAATCTGTAAATCACTTTGGGCAATATGGACATTTCAACAATGTTAATTCTTCCAATCCATGAGCATGGGATGTTTTTCCATTTGTTTGTATCATCTATGATTACTTTCATAAGTGTTTTGTAGTTCTCCTTGTAGAAATCTTTCACCTCCTTGGTTAAGTATTTTCCTAGGTGTTTTGTTAATATTTTCTTTGTAGCTACTGTAAATTGAGTTCTTGATTTGACTCTCGGCTTGACTGTTATTAGTGTATAGAAATGCCACTGATATGTGTGCATTAATTTTGTAACTTGAAACTTTACTGAATTTATTTATCAATTCTAGGAGTCTTTTTGTGGAGTTTCTAGGGTTTCTAGGTATAAGATCATGTCTTTAGCAAACAGGGATAGTTTAACCTCCTCTTTCCTGATGTGGACATCCTTTATTTCTCTCTCTTGCCTGATTGCTCTGGCTAGGACTTCCAGTACTATGTTGAATAGAAGTGGTGACAGTGGGCATCCTTGTCTTGTTCTGGTTTTTAGGGGGAATGCTTTCAATTTTTCCCCATTCAGATCCCAAAAGCAATTATAGCGACAACAAAAATAAATGAATGGGATGTAATTAAACTAAAAAGTTTCTGCCCAGCAAAGGAAATAATCAACAGAGTGAACAGACTACCTATAGAATGGGAGAAAATATTTGCAAACTGTACATCCAACAAAGGGCTAATATCCAGAATCTATAAAGAACCCAAACAAACCAGTCTGAAAAAAACAAATAACACCATGAAAAAGTGGGCAAAAGATACAAATAGACTCTTCTCAAAAGAAGATAGACAAATGGCCAATAGACATATGAAAAAAATGCTCAACATCACTAATCATCAGGGAAATGAAAATTAAAACCACAATGAGATAACACCTTACCCCTGTCACACTTACCATTATTAAAAAGTTAAAAAAAAAATAGATGTTGGTGCAGTTGTGGTGAAAAGCGAATGCTTATACACTGTTGGTGGGAATGCAAACTTAGACAACCTCTATGGAAAACAATATGGAGATTCCACAAAGAACTAAAAATAGACCTACCATTTGATCCAGCAATCCCACTACTGGGTAACTACCCAAAAGAAAAGAAGCTATTTTATCAAAAAGACAATTGCACTTGAATGTTTATTGCAGCACAATTCACAACTGCAAATATTCACAATTGCACCAACCTAAGTGCCTGTCAACTGATGAGTAGATAAAGAAAATATAGTGTGTTTGTGTGTGTATATACACACACACACATGCCATGGAGTACTAAACAGCCACAAAAAGGAATGAAATAATGTCTTTTGCAGAAACTTGTATGGAACTGGAGATCATTAATCAAAGTGAAATATCTCAGGAGTACAAAAACAGATACCCCATGTTCTCAATTACAAGTGGGAACTAAACGAAGGCTATACATGCTCATAAAAAGCTGTAATAAACATTGGAAATTTAGAAGGGGGAGTGAGAAATAAAAAAATCTACCTATTGAGTATAATGTACACTATTCCAGTGACGGGTACACTGAAAGCCCTGTCTCCAGCATGATAAAATCGATCCTCTTAATAAAAAACACTTGTACCCCCTAAATTTTTTGAATTAAAAAAAAGGAAATCAAACTGTATCTGATCTCTGCATATCCAAGGGTTGGTATGGGCCAATGCCAGCATTTAATGTTGGGACCTGAAGCTAGGACAGGTAAGAGGCTTTACCCGCAGCATCCAAAAATCAGAGCAGGCAGAGGAAGCCTAGGAGCAGATAAGGCAAAAACATATAAATAGTATGATTTGATAAGATATAAGCACAATAAAAAGTTAGAAAAGAAAATACTAAAGACATATTAAATGTAGACATGCTGAAGAGATTGCCAGATAAGCGGGTTTTCATAGTGTAGTAGAACAAATAAAGAAATGTTTCCTTAGAGAATAGTATATTTAGAAAGTGTTCGTGTCACTTGTATTTGCCTGGAATGAGCTATTTTGAAAGCACCTACTTGTTTTGGGATTAAACTGCCCAGCCCTTAGGGAAGGAAGCAATTACCAGTTCATACATTCATTAACTCAAAATATATTTAAATAGAACTTACTATGTACCAAGCACAGTATTAGGCACTAGAAATAGCACATGGAGTAAGATCAACATGGTTCTTACCCTCCTGAAGCTTATAATGTAACAACAGGGAAGACAGACTTTGAATAGGTTGTTACTGAGACATTGAAGGAGTGCACCGAAAGTTATGATGGAGAAGTGCATGGTGCTATTGAAGGCATTATGTGGAAATATGACCAAAAAAGGGGCAGGGTTTCCTTCCTATCTTTGGTATAGTAAGGAGAATGAATATCAGCTGAGCAATTCAGGTGCCGCTGCTGTCACCTGTGGGCACAGTCTCTCTCTTTTGCCTGCAAAGAATACGTTAACATCAGATTAAGCAGAGAGCTCATAAAATGCGTGATGGCACAGTGACCAATCAAAACATACCAAGCATTCTTTTCTAGAGGATTGGGAAAGAGATTCATTTTGAAATAATTATCTGGCAATAGGTTCAACCTGAAAAAAATAAACACGAAGCCATAATTATTTTTCAACAGAACTGGAGACTTATTCATCCTACTTTCTGAAATTGTATATCTATTTCATAGCACGGGAAGCTCAATACTATGTTTTATGTTCTGAGGGCAAAAACACGATGTCTGTTTTATTTCACAACATGAATTGAAAGCATTTGTGGGACAGGACGTTGTTTTGGTTCAATAGGTTGTTCAAGGTTCCTTAGGAGTTTTATCCAGTAACTGCTTTCAGCTTTAAGAAATTAATGTTTCCATTTGGTTTTCAGATCCAAAGACTGTGTAAGCAGATTTTTCTGTTTTTGATGCCTTATCCAATTGCTAGTGTGGTTAAAGGTAATCAATCATGTAACTGAGAGTTAAAGGACTCTGACTAAGAATTTTTATACAAATAAAACTTGAACTGATTTGTGTGGGGATAGTGATTGTTCAAGGATTGCAGGAATGGGTTGGAGTCAAACCTCAAAAGTGTTCCAGATTTGCAGCTCATGCCCTGGTTGGGAAGGCTGTCCCTCATTTTAATTCAGGTAAGATGTTTTCGGGGCTTTTGCTAGGAAAATGAGAATACCTGATGGGAACAATATAGTGACTGATGCCCTTGCTACTCAGTGAGTCTCTACCTGTCCCTCAGGAATCTTTCTGCCAAATTACAGAAGGAAAACCTGTTCTTTCCTGTCCTTCTTGGAGACCCAAGTCCAGGGTTTGTGTATAGGAATACAGTGAAGTAAGTCAAGGTGGTCATAGCCTATCTTCCTTTGAGACGCCTTCCCCTCATGGGTCTATCACTCCTATCTCCCAGTACTGGGTACTTTCCTATTTCTCTCTGCAGGCCCAGAGTTCACCCCTATGAAGCTCTACCTTGGTCTGCCCTACTTGGCCACAGGATTGTCGCCTGTTCTGATCTTTCCCCCCAGATTCAATGCTTCCCCACTGTGTCAGTTTCCTATTATTGCAGTAACAAATCACCATAAGCTTAGGGCTTAAAACAGCACAAATGTACTATCTTACTGTTATGAAGGTCAGAAGACTGAAATGGTCTTATTGGGATAAAACCAAGGTGTTGGCAGGGCTGCATTCCTTTCTGGAAACTCTAGGGGAGAATCCATTTTCTTGCCTTTTTTAGCTTTTAGAGGCTGCCCACATTCTTTGGCTTGTGGCCCCCTCCCATCTGCAAAGCCAGCGATGGCCAGTTGAGTCCTTCTCACATCACGTCCCTCTGGCTTTGCCATCACATCTTACCCTGACTCTTGCTCTCCTGCTTCCACTTTCACTTACCACCCTTGTGATGATCTTGGGACCAGCTGGATAATCCAGGATACATGACTAGCTGATTAGCAACCTCAATTCCATCTGCAGCCTTAACCCCTCCTGCCACGTAACATAATATATTCAGAGGTTCTGGGGACTAGGATGCAGACATCTTTGAGCAGCGTCATTATTCTGTCTACCATGCCCATCTACCACCTACTACCCACCCTTGTATCAAAATTCACTTTTATGTTCTTCAGTGACTCCCCACTAAGCTAAAAAGTGGACCTAATAATGGAACATAATAGGTGTTAAAGGGAAACATGCAGGACCTGTTCCCACTTATTCCCCTGTATCTGTTTACGTAGGATGAGTCAACCATGGTTCTTTTCTATGCTGAACCCAGGTGAGCCTTCAGAATCCTTTTAAACCACTTATCTATGACCCTTCATGATCTCCCCTCTTACTCCTCCCCACTCTCCTTCCTAAGCAACCAAAAGAAGTTTTGGTTTCTATAGATTAGTTTAGAGTTTCTAGAGTTTTGTGTTAATGGAACCATGCAGTGTGTACTCTTTCACTCAGCCTTTTTATTCAGCATAAGTAGTTTGAGTTTGATTCATCTTGTTGTCACGTCACTAATTCATTTCCTTTTATTGCGAAGTGGTATTCCATTGTATGGAATTGTATGGATATACTACATTGTATGGATATACTACAATCT
This sequence comes from Propithecus coquereli, assembly GCF_000956105.1. Taxonomy (NCBI): domain Eukaryota; kingdom Metazoa; phylum Chordata; class Mammalia; order Primates; family Indriidae; genus Propithecus; species Propithecus coquereli. Next base: position 6,046,404 of record NW_012135525.1, on the reverse strand, counting down.
GTTTATTCATCCGTTGATGGACATTTGAGTTTTTTCTACTTTTTGGCTATTAAAAATAAAGCTGCTATAAAAATTCAGGTGCAAGTCTTTGAAAGAACAAATTTCCTTTTCTCTTGAGTAAATACCTAGGAATGAAATAGCTGGGTAATATGATAGGTATGTTTAACTTTTTAAAAAACTGTCAAAATCACTTCCAAAGTGTCAACACGATCTATCCATTAAAAAGTTCTTCATCAACTTTCCACTTAATGATTTCGAACCACTAATATTGCCTAGATGAATTATTTCATTAGAGGTTGAAAACTGATGATTTTCTAATTCTATCATTCTTCTTGCATTTATTAGCTGTGATTCATTTATAAAGAAGAACTTTTCTTGGTTGTACCATTTTACATTTTACCCACTAGGTCCAGTTTTTCTACATTCTCACCAATATTCAGTAAGGTCAGTCTTTTTAATTTTAGCTATTCCAGTAGGTATGGAGTAATTCCTCATTGTGGTTTTAATATGCATTTCCCTAATGATTAATGATGTTGAGCTTCTTTTGATGAGCCATCTGTATGTCTTTGTTGGTGAAGTGTCTAATTAAACCTTTTGCTTAATTTTTAATTGGGTTGCTTGTTCTCTTATTGTTGAATTTTGAGAGTTCTTAATATATTCTGAATACACAGCCTTTATCAGATACATGCTTTGCAAAGATATTCTCCCAATCTGTTTGCTTTTTCATTTTTATTCTTTCTTTTTCATTCTTTCATTTTAAAAATAGTGTCTTTTAAAGAACAAATGTTTTTAATTTTGATGAAGTCCAATTTATCAGTTTGTTCTTTTATAAATAGTCTTTTTGGTGTCATATCTAAGAAATCTGTGCCTAACCCAAGGTCACCATAAATATTTCATATCTTTGTTATGTTGTAAATGTTAATGCTTTTATTTCAATTTGTGGTTCTTTGTTGCTTGTATATACATGTAGTGCTGCTATTCTCCCATATGATGTTCCAAAAGGGCTTATTGTTTTGCTTTTCCTATTTAGTGCCATGAACACACTGGAATTGATTTTGTTGTATGGAAAGTGTTCCAGTATCATTTTCCCCCCAAAATAATACTGAACTTTCCTGTCATTATTTATTGAAAAGTCCACCCATTTCTTACTTCTCTGTCGTACTACTCCTGTCATAAATCACATATCCATATGTGTGTAGGGTAGTTTCTGGCGTACACATATTTTATCGTATTGGCCTGTTTTCCTATCCTTGTACCAACACTTCATTCTTTTGAATATTATGGCCTTTAATAAGCCTAATATTCAGTAGAGCCAATCCTCCAACTATAATTGTGTCTTGGCTATTCTTGGCTCTTTGAATTTTTATATATTTTAGAATTGCCTTGTCAACATCTCTTCAAAAACCTATTGAGATTTTGATTGGATTACATTGAAACTCTGGAATAATTTGTGGGGAATTGCTATCTTTATGATATTGAATCTTCCAATCCAGGTACAATAAACCTTGTTATTTGTTTAGGTCTCCTTTAATTTTCCTTATTATAATTTTATAGGCATTGCCCTAAAATTCTCATAAATCTTAAGTTACAGTTAATGCTTGTTACTTAATATTTCTGATATTGTAATGAATGGCGTATTCTTTAAAATTTTATTTTCTAAATGTTGTTCATATATAGAAATAACAAATTTTATACTGATTTTCTGTCTAGTAATTTTGCTAAACTGAATTATTTACTCTAATAATTTATCTCTAGATTAATTTACATTTTCTATGAACACAATCATATCACTCCCAAATAATGCCATTTATATTTTGTGTCCGGTCCTTATATATCATAATTCTTTGTCTTATTTTTGTTTTGACTAGAACCCTTAAGGCGATGTTGACTGAAGTGGGATAGTGGCATCCTTATTTTGTTCCTTATATCATAGAGAAAACTTTTA
>NW_012135525.1:6027272-6043969 GCF_000956105.1 Propithecus coquereli | reverse complement strand
GGGCTAAAGTGATTCCTCTGCCTCAGCCTCCTGAATAGCTGGGACTACAGGTGTACACCACCATGCCTGGCTGATTTTTCTTTTTTTTGCAGGGATGAGGTCTCGCTATATTGATCAGGCTGGTCTCAAGTGCCTGGCCTTAAGCGATCCTCCCACTTCGGCCTCCCAAAGTGCTAAGATTATAGGTGTGAGCTACTGCGCCCAGCCTGCTAACCTTTTTGTTTTTGAAAGAAAAGAATTTCAAATTTCATCAAATGGTTTTTTTCTTTCATCTATTGAATTGATCATATGATTTTTCTTCTTTAACCTCTTAATATGGCAAATTATAATACATTGATTGATGAATTTTAAAGTGTGAAACCAACCTTGACTTGCTGGCATAAACCTCCATGGTTAAATTACATTACCCTTTTGCTATATTGCTAGATTCAGGTTGCCACTGTAGTGGGATTTAGAAGATGAGTGAAAGTAGGTACATGTTTTTAATCTGCTACTTTTACTTCCAACTTAGTACTCATTAATTTTTGCCAGCTGATTTGCTATGTTGGCACCTGCATTCCTATGCAGTATTCCATGTCACCCTCTCTCCTCTGAATCCTGGCACCATTAATTGCATTGTCTCGTGGTCGAAAATCTATGAATGCTCCCAGCATTGTGGTTATACTATATTGTAAGTATTTTATTTATGCTGATTTTCCTTTATTAGACAGTGAGCTCTTTGAGAACATAATCTTGCGTCTTTGTTTTTGTGCTGCCAGACATGGTACATGACTAGTAAATTTATGATGAAAGGAAGGCTGGAAAGGAGCCTCCATTTCCCCCGATATACTCGTATATTAAAAATCCCTTATTGCTACATTGCTATTTGGCAGCTGCTAGGAATGACAGCTGCCAAGTGGTGTACAAGAATGTGTCTACAGGCCCCATGGGGTGTGATAAATTACACTAGTATGAACCACTCTTTTTAATCTTTCAAAGCATTTTCACAATTGTCTTCTTATTTGACGCTCACGACTGAAAAATAGGTAAATTAGTAGCTTTAGCTCTGCTTTACACATAAGTAAACAGGCCCAGAGAGACTAAATATTTACCTAAGACTATATGCTAGTTTGGGGCCAAATTTGGGCTAGAATCCAGGTCTCCAGATGTTTAAACGCAGGCTTTTTTCAATAGACCAATGACTCTCAAACTATGGATCTTAGAAGCTGCCACTGAACAAAGATGGGAGAGAAGACAGTGAATGATCAGGGCTCTGGGCCCCCTATTTGTGTTACAGTTCTGCTTTTGTCTCCTTTACATATAAGTGTTCCAAGTAATTTTTCAATTGGAAAATAGCTCTGTTGCCGATAACAGAATGAATCCACTAGTCTTTGAGCACATACTTGCTTTCTGGCGCCATGTGATGCTTCAGTTTTTCTTTGTACTTTGACTGTCTTAGACTTGGATTCAATGATTTCTCCAAGGAGTTCTGGTTCCTTTTGGTGGGGAATGAGATTTAGAATCCAATATCTGGGCTCTAGTGGAGGGATCATTGCTGCTGGTGCCTCATTGCTTCTAGCTCTTTCCAGGGGACAGCACTGGGGAAATTTTTTTTCTAAAAAATAACCTGAATTCTTACTGATACTTGTAATTCAAGAGCATTTCCACATGTTTATTTCCTGTCTTTTTCCCTTACATTTTTGTATCTTCCTTCTCCCATAGTGAAAACGCTATTTCCCAAAACAACACTACAAGCAGTATTTACTCATTGGCCCTATGGCACACAAAACAGTTTTAATACAACACCAGCACCCCTATTAAAAACAAAACTACTAAATAGAGTTCAAATTTCTTCACAGTTCCTTTTATTCTTGGACTATAGCATATTAAGGGTGCACCGTTAGAGAATTGTGTTCAAAAGTTATTTGAATTAATTATTTTCCCTGTTTGATTAAGTATTCTATCAACTTGATTTATAGGTAGAGTCATTTCTATTTGTATTCAATTTTGGAGTTTGGGTTTTTAAAATCTGTTTTGATTTGACTTTTAAAAATATTTGTAATATTTATATGTCTTATAGGTGAAAAAATATATATATTCACCAATAAAAGATGCCTATGTTTTCAGTCTCCACATTCTTCCCAACTACTCTATGTAGATAATCATTTTAATCTGTTGTTGGTTATCTTTTTTCTGCTTTTTTAACAACAAATGTATATGTACTCTTATTTTTTCTTCTTTCTTATTAAAGAGATAGCATATTCTATGTACACTATTATATCTTGCTTTAACATTAAAACATATTTAAATTTATCAATTTACAATTTTATGCTTAATATTTTGTGTTTTTGTTTAAGAATCCTGCTCAAAGGTCACAAAGATTTTCCATTATATTGTCCTCCAAAATTTTTCCAAGTTTTGCCTTTTATAGTTCAGTCATTAATCTCACTGGAGTTGGTTTTGTGTATGGTGTAAGGGAAGGATCTATTCCATTGTTTAAATGGATATCCATTTATCCCATATACATTGCTGAATAGTCTATTCTTTACTCATTGATCTTCAATGTCAATTCAGTTATATATCAGGTTTCACACTTTCATGGGTCTGTTTCTGGGCTTTCTATTCTATTCGTCATTCCATCTATTCCTGAGAAAAATCTCTTATTTTTAAATTTCAGATAAATTTTCCAGTTGTAGAATTTCCATTTTAAAAAATAGCAACTGTTTCTCTGCTGGAAGACTTTCTACTTTTTCATTCATTATGAGCATATTTTCTTTTATGTTTTTGAGGATAGTTATAATAAAATCCTTTTCTGCAAATTCCAACATCTAGCCAGTCTCCACTGACTGTAATTTCTCTAGAGTATGTACCACATTATCCTGTTTCTTCACATTATTCTAATTCTTTATCCTATTTCTTTCTTTGGTAATTTTGGATTATCCTGGACATTGTAAATGATATTTAAAGTCTCTGAATTCTGTTATATTCCTCTCAACAGCGCTAATTTTGCAGGTAATACAATTTGCTGGTCTCAAACTTTTAACTCTGCTTTGAAAATGAAATCTCTGTTCAACTCCTTTTGCCTTCACAGAGCTGTTTGGTGTCTACTCCATGCATGAACAGTTCAGGAGTCTGCCAGAGATTTGAGCAGAATTTGCATGCAGAATTTGGAATTCTCCTTTCCGGTTCTCTCCTTTCCTGGATTTCTCCCCTCACTTTTCAGCTGCTGTGTTAACCCCAGTGTTCTTTGGTTTTTCAAGCCACTAGGATTATAGACTTCTATTTGAGGTTTAGCTGACTAATGCTTGTCCTCAAATAAAAATTCATTAAAAAGTGGAAAACTCACCGAGTTCCATTTTCTTCATTTAAGTGCAGACCCCTCTCCAATTTCTGCCTGCTTTTAGTTGCTCTTCAGATCTTCCAGGGAATTGTTTTTTATATTTTACCCAGAATTTTAGTTGTTATATGTGGAGGGTTAGTTTGATGGGAGTTACTCAATCATTACTGGGAACTGAGGACCCAGATTATTGTACTTATTTTGCCTTCTAATTAGTCTTACATCTTGCATGATAAATCCCTCATCTTATTTTAACCTTCAGAAGTGTTTCAGCTAATCTTATGCAGAACCTGATGTCTGATCCAATATACTCTTCTACCTCCCAGCTCTAAATTGAAGGAGTTAGGATTAGTCATACCAAAGAGAGGGTATGTGGAATAGAGGAAAGGAAGCTGTTTGTTTCTGCTTTGTACATGCATCCCTAATGTCAGGGATCACGACAATCTTGTGGAACAGACATGCTATAAATGCACACGTCTGGTGTGTTGGGAGAAGGGCATTTAAACCATGACAGAATATTCTAGGAAAATAAGCCTTTTGGCTGAATGGAGAAGCAACTGGGGAGTCTGACAATGAAGGCATAGATGAGTTAGTAGGCTATTTCAGGATTTTCAGGTGAGATGAGAAGCTGAACTACAGCAACATCACTGAGAATGTAGAAAGGAACCAGATTGGAAAGAGAATTAAAAATTGATAACTTTGTGTTCAGTGACATGGTATTGAAAGAGATATTTATAAAGATTAGCAACGTTTTCTCCCATCACTCAAATCACAGCCTGTGTCAACCTCTTGCTTTGCTTACACATGTAATAACATAGTAAATCTAGAAAATGGGAAAAAATTATCAAAAGTCCTATTATTCTTATATTACTACAAATGTTTTATATTATATTCCAGGCCTTATTCAGAAACAAATGTATATTTTTTATAGCTGTAGTCACACACAAGTTTGAATGTCTTTGATACATCATAATTTTGCATTATTTCCATCATCTCACATGAATAAGCAATTTTCACCCTGCTGATCTTTGTAACTGTATCATTTTAAATGTTTGCATAGTATTCCATTATTTCATATATCCCAACCTTTTCAATCATTATTCGATTTATTGAACATTTATATTGCTACAACTATAAATAATGTACCATGAACATGATTATGTATATATAATTAGTCTTTCCTTTTAGTGGGGGATAAATTATTAGCTGTAAGATATCTGTGGTAAAGAGTAGAAACATTTAATATTGTCTCATGTATATTAATATTTAATCACTAGAGCTCTGACATTACAAAGCCCTTAGAGTAAAATGTGTGAAAATCTTGGTATTTCAGATCATTCCTGAGAATGGAGACTTTGCCTTGTTTATGACTGTAGCCCCAGAGTCTACTGTATCATGGCTAGTGCATAGTAATAGCTGTGTTTTGAATGAGTAAATCAATGAATAAATGAATGATTAATTCACTTGCCTCATGATGAGAATTTTAACACATTTTCTTGCCATCTGGATGCAGTTTGATGTTAAGTGTGCCCTGTGATATTGGCAAGGTCTGGAGAGCCATTTAGACAAAGTGTTTACTCTTGTGATCTGGGTTTTACAGTCTGGACTGTTGCCCTGAGCACATAATCTGCAACAGTATCTATCTGAGATTTTTGGTTTTTCTTCCTGGTCCACTATAAACCCAACTGTTTCCATGGGCTTCCTTCCGAAAAAGGGAAAGTGATCTTTTCTGGCTGAAGGATACTTTCTCGTTACTTTTTACCTCAGTGTAGTAGGTAGACTTAGCTTGGGGTGGAATTTTTGGATGTCTTGGCTTTATTATCTTATGGGCTCCAAAAAACTAAGTTCAATCATGACTAAACTGGATCACTGTTTTTGTTCTGTCTTGTTGTGTGATGATATTTTTTTCTTTTGTAAAGGGAGGAAAATAATTTCGTTTGAGATCAAAGTGTTTAAAAAAATTTGATTTAGGTGTCAGCCAATCAGAATCATAAACGTTTGAGATAGAGATTTTATCAATATCATTTGTATTTTACTAGCAGTAAAAATTACCATTTATATCACTCTGTGCCAGTCCCTGTTCTAGTACTTTCCTTACATTATTTAATGTATTGTAAATCACCACAGCAACCCTATGAAGTAGATATTATTTTCATTTTGTAATTATGAGGAAAATGATGCTTAGAGATCTTAAGTCTCCTGTCCATAAGCACACAGAAGTGGTAGAATCAGAATTCAAAGCTGGGTCTGTCTGATAACAGCATCTGTGATCATACATCCATTTAAGAAGTACTGTCGTCTTGCTATGTTACCCAGGCTGGTCTCAAACTCCTGGGCTCAAGTGATCCTCCAGCCTCAGCCTCTCAAAGTGCTGGGAATTATAGGCGTGGGCCATGGTGCCTGGCCAGGATTCAATTTATTAATAAAGCATTCCAAGGGAAAAAAAAAAAAAGAAGTACTATCACATAAATTCTATTCTCTAATTCACAGTCACAGCAGGGGGAGGAGACTGGGATTAGTCCTGTCTGGCAGAGGTAAAGACAGAAATTTAGAGATTATGTTTTTTGCCATCCAAGTTCACACTGGAAAGAGTTGTCAGAGCCAGGGTGTAAATGAAGACTTTTTGGTCCTCATCTCATCACCCTTTCCACACCTGTCACTGCCTCCCTAGAGAACTTCTCTCTTAATTGCTTGCTCTACAGTTGAGAAAATGGAGGCCCAGAAAATTGCAATGACTTGTGGAGCTCATACAGCTACTTAGCAAACTAAGACTACAGCCCAGATTTTCTGCCTCCCAAGCTAATGTCTTTTCTATTATGTCTATTTGGCAAACAAAAGGAAGTTGTTAAAAATGTTTAATATGAGTTACAATCCAGAACAGGAAAGACATCAATACAGGCAATCCAGTAGAGAGACATTCAACTCATAATTTTCATTTTGTTAAAATATCCTTCGTCATTTCAGATACCCAGTTCATCTGTTAATTATCACATATGTACTGACTGACTAGTATGAATGTGACTAGCACTGGGGACCAGCCCCTGAGTGGGGTTCTCATCAATATAAAGAGAGTCTCAGAGCAACTCTCCCTCCCTTAGTGTAGACCTCAAAAGAGCCAAAGTAAATAGAATTTTCCGCCTCAACAGCTGTATTTATTTTGGGCTGTTTCTCCACCTACAACGCCCATTTGCTGTTCTCAGGGCTTCTGAACCTGTTTATTTTCAACCTCCCAGAGGCAGCCAGCTGTTGTATTCCTGTTTCATGGCAGAAAGAAATCAACACGTTCTTCTGGGAGGAAGCAAGCCGTTTCAAGATGTGAAAGAATATAACCCAAAGGAGAGTTTACCAATTGTGGGTATTTCCTGAGCAAGCACTATCCCTGATCTCAAATATCTATTCAAGTAGCTTCACAGAGATTAAGCACTGAAAAATACACAATAATTATTAAAAAAAAAAAAAGCTAAGGAACAATATAAGCAATTGTGATATCAAGTAAATGTAATTGACCAGGGCCTCCTCATCAATAGGCTGGACTAATCTCAGGGAAATATGTGGGCTCCAAGTTCGTTTGTATTTTTTAGTGAGCCAATATTTAAAAATATTTAGGTAAAGAGACTTTACCTAAAAATCCGTATTTTTGGATTCCTATGAAATATGAGAAGATCTGTCAATCTGTGTTTGTCCTCATTTGGGGCGTCAAAGGGCTGGAGTGGTGGGTGTGTTACTTAGATGAAGCATCCCCTCCCCAGTTTGCCATAGGAGTCCTCAGCACTCCCTATTTCCTCCAGTGCTGAGGTTATCTCTCAACTGCCTTGCAACTGCAAGCTTGCAGTGTTGTTTTATTAATTGTCATTCACCTCAATTATGCTCTGGACCCCACAGGCATGTGAGTATTCTGTCCCTGTTGGGGTCATTGAGCGCTGTAAGTTCAGGGGAAGATGAGAGCACTGAGGGCTGGTGTGGATGTCGTACTTGTTGAATACCCGTTACAACAGGATAAGCCGTGTACCAGGCATGATCCTTCATTTATTACTCACAGAGAACTCTCACAGGTAGGCATCATCGTGCCTATTTACAAATGGGAAAAGTGAGACTCAGAAAGGTAATGTGATCAGCCAGAAGTCATCCAGTTAGTGGATAGCTGGGATTCAAACTCAAGTTGCCTGAGTTCCTCCCCTATATATTGTGCCTCCCAGAGAACCAGGAAGTGATAAAGCTGGGTCTTGAACCCCAGCTAAGGGAACATTCAAAAATGTCATACTATATCAGACAGACAGACTCTGCTGTCTGCAAAGGGATAGCTAGCAAATACCTGATGATGAATCAAAAGTAGCTAGAAGAAAAGAACCACTTCCATTGGGAAATGAGTTAAATGTCCAAGAATAACTTCTGAAAATAATACATTGCGATAGTTCTTAAACTGTAAGTAGAACAGCCCATCACCAAGGAGCTGGTCTGCGCTTCTGGAGTAGATTGAAAATTTTCACCATAGTAGGGTATTGGGCTATTAGAAAACACCATTGGGTATTTTGATGAGAAGGATAGAATCTTGTGGAGAAGCTAAACAAGGACTACAAATTCCAAATGGCTCGAGCAGTAAAACCTATATTGTAACTCTTAAAGGGCAGATTGAGGCCAACCATTGCCAGGGGAGTGGCCACCAGAGACTGGACTTCAAAGAGACTGAAGCCCTGATGTTAAAACTGGTCACTTTGCGTAAAGCTTATTCTGCACAGTGGAAATACAAAAAATGTAAATGTCAGTCATTCTGTTTTTATATTTTTAAAAGGAGCTTTGGAAAGTTGCAAAGCTTGGATTCAAATCCAGGGCTCTTTGGGTTCTTTCCATTTTAAGCTGCCTTCCAGAAAACAGACGGTCGAGAGGGGAGGGAAGGCATTCCAGGTAGAGGGATGTCATGTTAGAAACTTTCAGATTCAGTTTGGATAGAGAAGGAAACAAAATAACAAAGGTCAAAGCCTTTGAAATTTCTGTCACTATGGAACTTGGTGACAACAGCCACCTGTCTTATCACTTGCCCTGTTACCACAGATTGCAGAGCGCTGACCACATTGGCCCCCACTGAGATTCCCAAGGGCAAAAGGTCTTAGGCTTATTTGAGAAGCATTGATCTATGGAATAACATGAAGCTCCTTTCTAAGGCGCACCAGAGTCCCCACTACTTAGTCCTTGCTCACCTCCTTGCTTTGTGCTTTACATTCTAGCAACACTGAACAGCTTGTCACACTTTCTACTTCTATTCTCCTATACTTCGGCCATTTTTTTTCTCTACATAGACTAGCTAACCTCTGCTCATCCTTTAGCTTGGGCATCTCCTCCTCTACGAAGCCTTCTGCCATCCCAGAGAGGAAATATACAGTACTTTCTCTTTCCTCCTAAAGCTTGCTGTGCTTACCTCTATCATTTACTTCTCCCTTTGGTTAGCATTAATTACCTGTGTTGTGTCTGCTTCCACCACCAGCCTGTAAACTCCTTCAGGGAAGGCTATTTGTCCAGTTCACCCTTATACGGCAAGCCTTTTATGGGATATAGCATAGTATCTGGTTCATAATAGGCATTAAGTTTTGAAACTGATTTTTGTTGAATGAATGAATGAATAAATGGTTGGATGAATGAAGCCATTTGTTTGCAAGTAGCTTTCAAAGTAAGAATCCTATTAATGATACACTGTTGGTTTTCTTGAAAACAACTGATTTCTTCTGATATAGGACCAGAAATATGAGGAAATGGGGAAAGAGAAGAAAGTTAAATTTTAGCTTGGATAGAGAAACTAAAAGTAATCTATCCTGCCTCCTCATTTTACCGAGAAGGAAACTGAGGTTCAGAAAGATTGAGTGACTTACCTAATGTCACACAGCTTGTTAGTGGCAAAGCAAGTTTGGAAGCTTCCTCTTTCGGCTCTCAGTCCCAAGATCTTTAGACTAACCGTGGTCCCTCCTTTCCACTAAATTACATCCCTACTCAAAGCCCAGCTGAAATTTTTACCATCCTGGCTTTTATTGACCTCACCTGATATTGATTATGTTGCTACTTCATATTATCTGAATAATTCATACACCGTGTTTTCTTTACATAAGTTTGCCTTTGATGTATACTCAGTATTGGGGGTATTTTCTTAAAAAATTTTACTGTATTTATATTTACTCTTTAGATTTTTGTTTTTATATCCTGTGAATCATATTTGCCTCCTCATCTTGGCTGACTAGTTTCTGATCAGATATTTCTAGAGAATGTCCCCTTCACTAGTATTTGGGAGAGGGAAATGTGATATATTAAAAAATAAAGTCTCCTTGGTTTCCCAAATTCATCCAAAGCTCAATCATCTCCATCTGTGTTTCCTCTCTCACTTTTATAATCAGATGTGGAAAATATTTAACATCCCATTGAGTTCTCCAGTTTAAATCAGTACACATGATAAATTGCACGGGGGTGTTTAATTTGCCTTTCAACGGAAACCTTTATCTTTGCCCGGTGGCCTGACTGTAGTTTAATAAAAGAAAGGCCCTTTGAATAGATCTTGTGCAATATGAGGTCCCAACCAGGTCTATGAATAATTTATCAGGCAAGGATCTTGTTTCTGTTTATGAAATAATATTCTGGAGATCATTAGGACTAGACCTGTGCAGTCGTCACAAAGTCTTCTTGAGTTCCAGCAAGAAATATGCAGAAAATTGTTGTTGCTATAACTCTTCAAACATACGGCTAAATTTAAGGGAATTTGTTAACTTCTTGTGTTGCATCCAAAAGTTTCCAATTATCAACAAAAAAATGGCATACCAGCCCAATTACTCCTGATGTATTCCGGTTAAGGATTCTAAGTAACCATAGTTGTGTGGGTGTATGTGGTCTGAAATAACAGGAATCAGTGAAAATTTCAAGTGTAAATACACAATGGAGATCATTTACATATCACAACCAGACAAATGTATCCCACTGAGCTGAATGCACTTTCAACAGGAAGCAGAGATTTTTGGGCCACCTCCCAACCCCTGTTTCCCAGCCGTTGTAAACTATTTGAGATCCATTTTGTTTCCAGTTTTGCAACAGACTTCACCAACAGCTTATTTGTTTCATGTGTCAACAAACTTGAAAAACACAGTGCCTCTTACATAAGTTAATCAGAAATGCTATTGTTAATGACCTGGTTACCCCCAAACTTGGACAGAGAAATTGTTTGCCATGACACGGAAGCAGGCTTATCTTGCTAAGCCTCAGTATGTCCCCCTTTATTCCTAGATAACTCTTATACTCATTGGTTTGGGATCATTTTAAAGGTTGTTTATTTTTAGAGTGATTCTGTGAGCCAAAAAACTAGCAAAGTAAGAAAAGGAAAAGAAGACTTGTATAGCTTCAGGAAAACACACACTGCCTGCTTTGGAGGGAAATCATCCCTGGGGATGAGGCCAAAGGGAGATTCCTGAAGGCAAATTCCTGACTGCCTAGGTCCTGTGGCCACACACATTATTGCCTTTATCTATCCAAATATCAGCAGAAGCTACCAAGCCTGTCTGTGCAAGTGGCAATAATTCAAGCACGATCTTCTATAAATGCAGCTCAGATCATGCCACCGAACATTTACTGGTTCTCCATCATTTATAAAATCAAGTGCAAATTCCTCAGCCTGGCTCACAATGCCCTCCCAAAATAATTTTCTAATCTTATCTTTTTCCATTAATTTAATAAAACCCTGTTGCCAGGTAGTCCCTGAGCTAATCAGCCTGGTGATGGTTAATTGTGTGTATCACCTTGGCTGGGCCATGGTACCCAGATATGTGTTCAACATTATTCTGGATGTATTTGTGAGGGTGTTTTTGAATGAGTAAAGTAGACTGCGTATTACCTAATGTGGTGGGTCTGGTCCAGTTAGTTGAAGGCCTGAATGGAACAAAAGACGGACTCCACCCCCGACCTCCAGGGAAATTCTGCCAACAGAGGGCCATCAGACTTCAATTACAACACTGGCTCTTCCTGGGTCTCCAGCCCAATGACCTTTCCTACAGATTTTGGACTTGCCAGCCCCCATAAGCTGAGCCAATTCCTTAATATAAATTTCATAGAAATGTATACATACATCCTAATGGTTTTATTTCTCTGGAGAACCTTAACTAAAACATTTCCCAGGCTTTTGTGTTTTGTTGTCTTTGTTCAAATGGTATAGCAGTACTGTTGTAAGCATTTGTTGAGTACTTACTATGTACTAGTCATCGTGTGACTTTCCATGCACTGTCTCATTTAATTCTCGTAACAACCCATGGGTCAAGAATATAGACTTATTAATCCATTGCTTAAGATCACAGTACTAGTAAGTGTTTTGATCTTACATGTGTCTGATACAAGAGCCTTTACTATACTGAGTCTGAACCCCCAAAAGAAATTTTATCTCTGAAAGAGTTCATTTTCTGTATCAATTTTTCTTATGACCACTTAGCAACCTTTCTGATCCTGTCCCCACTACATGGCGAGCTGGTGAAGAATGGGGATCACGTCTTGTGTTTTCTGTATCCCATGCAACACCATAGAGTCTTGTGCATAGTAGGTCTTCCATTTGTTCTAGGAAAGTCTCTGATTACCTAGAGATCAGAACCGGATTCTGAAAAGGAAAGCAGATTAGACCAAAAGGAGGAGTTGGTGAGGTTGGTCTCTGGCATCTCAGCCTTCTCTTTCTGTGCTCTTCCTCCAGAGAGGAGGTCTCATTCCTCATCACCAGGACTATGGGAGGCGGAAGGATGCATGGGTTCTCCTAGTGCCAGGCAATGGTGTGCTGCATCTAGTTTGTACCAGCTCAGGAGGTTCAACTGCAAGTACCTTTTCTAAACTCCATATTCAACGATGTAACATTGGAAGCTTGAAATTGACATGTGGGAGTATTTATACCATGGAAATCAGCAAACACTACAAATCAGGATGTTCTCTCCCCAGAAAGCTGGTTTATCAATAAATTAGTGCTTGCCCAAAGATAAGAGGGACCTGTGGTCCCAATTGCCTTTTGCCTTTGCCCTGCTCCCTTTGACTCTCTCAACTGTTAGATCCACAAAACTTTGTTAAGTCCTTCTATAAGCAGTGGCTCTGCCAGGTGATGTGAAAAGTATCATGGTTAATGCCATCTGGTTCCTCACTTAGGACCTGGTTCCTCTGTGGGAAAATAATAGGTACACAAATAATATGAATAATTGCTGACACTTTTGTCTGGTTTTTAAATTCAAAGTATGGAAGAAATATGTATATGTAAATGTCATGAGGACAGGAGCTTTGACTGTACATTACTTTATCCAAGCGCTGGCACAATGTGAGGCACATAAACGCTAAACAGTGAAAGAATAAAATTACACACTAAAAACTGAAAAGCGGTTGGGCACAGTGGCTCTATAATCTCAGCACTTTGGGAAGCTGAGGCAGGAGGATCACTTGAGGCCAGGAGTTTGAGGTTGCAGTGAGCTATGATGATGCCACTGCACTCTAGCCCAGGCAACAGAGTGAGACCCTGTCTCAAAGTAAATTAATAAATTAATAGAAACAGAAAACTGAAAAGAATATCACTTTAATTTTCTTTTTTTTTTTTGGTGAGGACTTAATTATATTTTCCAAATTTTCAATAATTAGTATATATTACATTGTAAACCAAACAAAAATGAAAAAATAACTAGAATTGTGCAAAATGACAAATATTAAATACCAGAAGGCACAAAAATATAATATAAGCCTTATAAAGTCTAGTTGCTGGATAGTCTTATGGAAAAATTTCTTGAAGAAATAAAATTGATCTATCCTCATCCTCTTCTCATCATCTCATTTACTCCAATTAATAAATAATAAGAGCTCCCATTTTTTTGAGCACTTGACATGTGCTAGTCACTGGTCTAAATGGTCAGAATTGTTTTAAGGAGCTGCCACGGAAGAAAAACCAGGTAAAATAATTCACACGAAGTTTTGAGTGAGTGGCAGCTGATGATGCCATTCCTCCCAGGAGGCAATCACAAAACCAAGGTGGTGGAGTATTGTGGTATAAATTTTCCATATTTTTACTAATTTTTCATATGCTTCATTTATCAATTACTGAGAAAGGTACATTAAAATTTACCACTATGGTGGTGTATTTGTCAGTCTCTTCTTCATACAAAGTGCTTCATTTTTTTTAAAACCAACCAAGCATAAAGGCAAAGGAACTTTATTCTATGGAATTTTTTCAGGTATATTTTCCAAGTTACTAACTTTCTCTGCATCTGTGTCCAAACCAATATTTAAACTTTCCTTTGAGGTTCAAATTTTAACTATTAAATGTTTTATCTTTAGATATTTAAATATTTGTATCTTTTTCCACTTTGCCTCATCAATATTGATACTTCAACTACTTTTTATAGTTCTTTGAACTTATTTTACATTTGATATCTAATCATTCCAGCAGCTGCTGTCTGGGGCTGATTCTGCAACTTATGACTTGTTTTCAAGTGTGCTTAATGATGTTTTAAGTTGTGTACTCATATCCCTGTGGGACTTCTCTGAGGCCTGTCTTCAAGTTCATTCCCCAAGAGAGAATTGGCTTTTGCTTCTATCAGGTGTTTCATAGCACCATCAACCTGAAGTCCCTTTAGCTTAATTTTTCAGATAGATTTTTTTTTAGGCTGCTTAGGTGATATGAGTTCTAGCTCCAAATTGACCTCACAATCAGTTACAAATTATTCTTTTTCTTTTATTCTGTTCCATGTAGAGCTAAGGCTGAGACAGCCAAGTGTCTCTACCACTCACTCCTTTGTGGTTTCTCTTCCCCCTACTTCACCCACTGACTTTATTATCTTCTGAAGTTCCTGAATTTATTGAATGGTCTATGATACAACCTTTCACATTGCACTGGTTTCAGGATTTGTCTTTTGTCACTTGAGAATGGGCCAGTAATCCCAAGATGTTAGCTACTAGAGACTTGTAGATGACCCTCAATGAAGGGTGGATTCCGTGCTTGCTTTCTTTTTTGGATTTGTGTTTCTTATTGTTTCCTCTTATTTCCCACTAGTTCAGCTACATACTTAAAATATTGATTACATATTTTATAAAAATCTTAATATGTTCTGTATGGAGAAGGTTGGAATCTAGATTGCCTTAGTGCTGGAAATGGATGTCCTATGTCCAGGCACAGGATGTTATTACAAACAGAAAGGTGATGGGGGGAATAACCACAGGCTTTAAAACCTCCAGGAAGATAAAAAGAATGACTTGCTATCCCAGTAAAGAAGGATCATTGCCCTTATTACCCCTTCTCACTTCCGTAAAATTGACCTATCCTCATCCTCTTCTCATCATCTCATTTACTCCAACTAATAAATAACCAGAACTCTCATTTATTTGAGTACTTCATATGTGCCAGTCCCTGTTCTCAATGCTTTATGTGTTTTATTTCATTTAGTTTTTAGAGTAGCCCTGTGATATAGGTAAAATGTTAATGTTTGTCTTACAGAAGAGGAGCTGGAAGTTCAGAGAGGTTAAGCTATGTACCCACAGAAATATAGCCAGACTACATGCTTGTCCATTAAACTACGCTGGCTGCCATGAGAGATTGATGGGTAACCTGATGTGGCATTCCCAAGGAAGTATCTTAAATTCGAATATGTTTAGGAACCATAGTTAAAGAAAGCTGTCCTAGTTTATGGACAGCTTTCTTTGCAGAGAAATCTTGAAGCCTTTAATATAGTAAACATGCTCTGTGAGTCTTTAAGGGACTAGATGGCATGTATAGCTTTCCCCAGACTCCTTTGACCACAGAACTTTTTCTGGGGGATGTTTCTGGCATTTTCAGTGTTATAGAGCACACTCTGAGAAATGTTGCTCTAAAATAATGACACACTGGGAGGTACGCATTCAATGATGCTAAAATCTCAGTCTTGACAAAAGGAATTCATAAAAATGTTAACAGTGACTATCATTGGGTAGGAGAATTATCAATGATGTGATTGTTTTTTCTTTTAAGTTATCTGTATTTAAAAAAATTTCTACAGTAATTGTGTATTATTTTTGGAAGAATACAAGTGTTTTTAAAAATGAATCTCATAATCACATAAAAGGACAAATAAGTTTTAAAATGGAGGAATCTGAAGCTCTGAAAGGAAAGTGACTTTTCCAAAGTCGCACGTCTGTCAGAGGTAAATTGAAGTTCTTGGCTATACATTACCCCATAGTCACACAGGAATAGCCACTGCCAGGGCTGTCCCTGCTCAGGAAGGGAGTCCCCCAAAGAGGAGAAAGGTGGGTCTTCTCAGTGGGCGGGTTCCCTCCCTCTCCAGGCCAGCAAGAAGGCTGTGCTGCCACTTCCACTGATTCTCCTACGCGTGGTTTAGAGTTGGCTACTATTTTTCTGGCTATGGGATTGTTGTCAAAGTACGAGGAAGGGCTTGCATTAGGAGTATGAGAGAATTAGTCCCTCTCAAGACATCATTCTGTAATAAATGGAGTACTGCGGTTCCTGTTTTATCCCCCTCACGCTGTTTATTGCTGTCGAGCACCCCCGGAAGATATGGAGAAAGAATGTCACATGGGCTTGAGCACCCCTCTAGGGAAGAGTGGCTGGAACACCTAATGTGAAAGTTTGGGAAATCTTCAGTTGCTGAGGTTGGGAGATTGGGAGGTCTGTGGTGATTCTGGAACTCATCTTACAAAATAGACAATGAAGTAATTGATTCACTGTTTTCCATTAAGATTGTGTTTTTGTGGTTTTTCTGGTGGAAATAAGAGCTCTGAGGGATGATGGTATAACACTGGAGAAAGGATGTTGGAACCTCTCCTACCTGTGTTTGCCTTCCCATGCGACTTGAGCAGTGGAAGTTGGAAAGTGGGGCCCGACAAAACGGCTGGAGCGGAGATCCTCTCTCACAGAGGCATGGAATTGGAAGGTGCACTCAGAAAGCCCTGATGCCAACCCCCTCAGTTTTCACATGGGGAAACTAAATTTTACAGATGGGGAAATGGTTAAATACTTAAATATTTATTGAGCATCTAGTACGTACCCAATACTGTGCTAGGCATTGAAGGTACAAAAGAAAACAACACAGATGAGTCTCTGCCTTCTGCGATCTAGAGGCCCAGAGAGATGAAATGACAAAGCAAACTCAGAACCAGAACCCACATCTCTTAGCTTCCCATGGGTGATCTTTTTAAATTTTCCATCTAGTATGCTTTAAGCACCTAAGAGTTTCCATATGAGTTTGGGCAACTCACTAAACATCTGTAGGTTTCAGTTTGACTAACATAAGAAAAGAAATTTGTATATTTACTCATTTATTTATTTATTTACCAAATATTTACTAAGAACCATCTATACACCAGGCATGAAGCTCCCTGAACTCACAGAATGGGAGCTTTTTACTGAGAGTAAACTTCC
>NW_012135525.1:6007982-6026512 GCF_000956105.1 Propithecus coquereli | reverse complement strand
GGAAAGCATGTTACTGGCATTAATCCCAAAGGAGGCAAAGGTGGGAGGGAGAAAAAGGAAAAATGTAAAATGACATGTCTGATTCTTGACAAGTCCAGATAAAAACAAAGAAAAAAGTACTAGTCTTAACAGGGCAAATAGTGTTATCTCCTAAAGTACATAAAAATTTCTAATATTAACTAACCTGTACTCTTCAGAAGACATTTTCTCATAGCTGAAGAATCACATTCATGTTGGCAGTTGATTTATAAGGTCAGGAATGTGGTTTCTTGGACCATTGCCTCGTTAGAATGGAGAAAGTGTAGAGATGAGTGGTGCTCATCTATTTGTTTTCTCAACGCAGTTGCATGTAATTTTTTCTATCAACTTTCAGGAGACTAATGGAAAATAGTTACTTGAAATTAGCAAGTGTTTATGGGCATACTGCCAAACACTGCATAGGAGTGCTTTCAGGTTCTTATTTCAGCAATTGAAAAAGGTCAATTTTTATATTCTTTTTGAAGACCACTGTTGTATCAGCTCAAAGGCTACCATCTTGTTGAGACGGCCTTCCTGTTAAGCTGGCAGCTCCCTCTCCCAGGCACTCTGCATTCATTCTACCCTCGTGGTGTGTGTGTGTTTCAGAAGGCATTGAGGTCCCTCAGCAAATACAGATGGTGGATCTATGGGCCGACTGATGAAAAAAGCAGGTCCAGGCTGGAGAAGCACAAAGTTGACCCTCTGTATTGACCAATCTGTGTGCTGCCATACCTTGGTTTTTCTCTGGCTGGAAGCACTCTCCGGGAGACCAAATGTGTGCCATTTCAGGCATTTTCCTATGGGTGGGGAAAAAAATGACAATTCTTTTAGTCCTATTCTTTCTCCCAGAGAGGGGGGATCACAACCACACAGTAGGCTGGGAAGAAAATTATTTTCCAGAAAATCCTACTTGATATTCCATTCCACTGTGTTTTTATTATTTTGCTAAAGCTTGTACTTCTGTTTCCTCATCTATAAAACTGTACTGTGGTATTTCATATACAAAGTTCTTTGCAGAGTGCCACAGGTAAGTGCCGAATATCTCTTAGCCACAATTACTATTACTATTACTCTACTACTGCTGCTGCTGTTGTTCTGGGTCACTTCAGTACTGTATTTGAACACTCAACAACTATGTTATTTTGAACGCCACAAAACTATGATGTTTTAGAAATCTGTTTAAGCAACAGAAAACTCAAGTCAAACTGGCTTCAAAAACAAAACAAAACAACTTAGAGCTTCATTGCTAGCAATACAGTGAGCTAAGATAACCTGAAATCTTACCATTACAAGCAAATAGAAACACTGGATCAATTTTTTTGTCTAGAAGCTTTTAAACTGTGAATTCAATTAAACTGTGAATTCAATTGCTTTGATATTCTTTGTACTATTAACATGATCTATTTCATCAAGAATGTGTTTTGGCATTCATAGTTTTCCAGGAATTTGTCCATTTCACCTTAAGTTATCAAATTTTTGTGTGTAGAGTTACTCATAGAATTTCTTTATCCTTTTAATGTCTGCAGGGTCTAGAACCTCTAGGTGGTATTATATTTTCTCTTTAATTCCTGATATCATTAGTTTATGTCTTATTTCTTTTTTCCTTGTCAATTCTGCTATAGTCAATTTTTATTTTATTGATTTTAGAACAAGATTATTGACTTTCTATTTTGGGTTTTTATTTTCAGTTTTATTGATATCTGCTTTTATCTTTGTTATGTTATTTCTTCTGCTTGCATTGGGTTTCTTTTGCTCTTCTTTTTTGGGTTTCTTAAGGTTCTTTCTGTTAATATTTGATGCTATAAATTTCCCTCTAAGCACTGCTTTAACTCATCCTACTTACTTTGATATGCTGTATTTTCATTTTCATTGAGTTAAAACTATTCCCTCATTTCCCTTAAGACTTCTTTAACATGTGGATTATTTAGAAGTGCCTTGCAAAGTGTTTGGAGATTTCCTGTTATCATTATATTATTGATTTCCAGTTTAATTCCATTATAGTCAGAGAATATACTTTGTATGTTGTAAATCCTTTTAAATGTGTTACAGTTTGTTTTATGGCACAGGTACTGTCTATCTTGGTAAATGTTCCATCCACATTTGAAAAGAATGTTCATTCTGTTATTGGCGGTGGAATGTGCTAAAAATTTCAATTAGATACTATTACTTGATACTGTTTTTCAGTTCATTAATTTCTTTGCTGATTTTTCTATTAGCTCTATAAATTACTGAGAGGAGAGAGTTGAAGCCTCCAACTATAATTAAGATTTGTCTATTTCTACCTTTAGTTTCATATATTTTGAAGTTCTGTTGTAAGGTACAAACATATTTAGGATTGTTAAGTCTTCTTGGTGAAATGTCCCTTTTATCATTATATAATGTCCCTCTTTATCCCTGGTAAGTTATTTTGCTCTTCAGTCCACTTTGTGTGACATTAATACAGACACTGTAGCTTTCTTTCGATTAGGATTTGCATAGAATATCTTTTTCTATTCTTTACTTTTAACCTACATATATCATTATGTTTCAAGTAAGTTTCTTGGAGACAGTATATAGTTGCATCATGTTTTTGCTTTATTCACACTGATAATGTCTATCTTTTAGTTAGTGTTTCAACTTAGGATAATTTTGATGCTTCCACCCACCCAAATTGTGACAACCAAAAATGTCTGCAGGTATTGCCAAATATATATATTTCTTTACTACTTTCCTTTCTTCCTCCATCCTTTCTCTTTTTCTTTCTTCCTTCTTCCCTCCCTCCCTCCCTTCCTTGCATGGTTAAACGTCTCTCCACAGGCAAAATAGCTCCAGGTTGAGAACCATTACTCTAGAGGTTTCAACATGCATCCTTAACTTGTTACAGTCTACCTTACCTATTATACTTCCTGAAGAATATAAAAATCTTATAACTTAATTCCATTTACCCCTGTCTCCTAACTTTTGTGTTATTGTTGTCATACATTTTATACTGTTATATGTTCTAAGCTCCAAAAGATGTTATTATTATTTTTTTTTAAGACAGAGTCTCATTCTATTGACTGGGCTAGAGTGCCATGGTGTCAGACTAGCTCAAAGCAACCTTGAGCTCCTGGGCTCAGCAAGCCTCCTGCCTCAGCCTCCTAAGTAGCTGGACTACAGGTGTGTCCCACCACGCCTGGCTAATTTTTTTCTATTTTTAGTTTCCCTGCTAATTTCTTTCTATTTTTAGTAGAGACAGGGTCTCACTCTTGCTGAAGCTGGTCTCAAACTCCTGACCTCAAGCTATCCTTCCACTTCGGCCTCCCAGAGTGCTAGGATTACAGGCATGAGCCACCACGCCTGGCCCAAAGAGGTTATTTCTGCTTTAGTTAGTACTTTATATTTATCCATATATCTATATTCTTTTCGGTGTTTTTTTGTTCCTTTCAGTTTTCTGTGTTTCCATCTGGGAAAATTTTTCTTCCGCTTACAGAACTCCCTTTAGTACTTACTTCAGTGGTGTGCAGCTAGCAACAAATTATCTTTATTTTGGTTTGAAGGACATATTTATACTGGTATATAATTCTAAGTCAAGAGTTTTTTTAAAAACATTTTAAAGTTGTCATTATATTGTCTTCTGATTTCCACAGTGTGTCGGTTTGGGTTCTATGAGAAGGAGATACCAAGATGGGATTAAAAATGCAAGAGACTTATTAGGGGCAAATGCCTATAAAGTATAAAAGGAAAAGGAGAGGAGTAGGCGGGGAGACAAGAAGACAGGTCTGGTACCTGTGAAAGATAGGCAAGGAAGGATTGGATCAGAAGAGCCTTAGACTATTGACAGCTCTGAAAAATTCTTGTCCAGGCTAATGAAGATCTCTTGAGCCAAAATTTCCTGTTAGAGAAATTCCGAATACTAAAAATAGCTTGATTTTAATACCTCAATTGTGCTCATTCATTGGCTGGAGGCAGCACACAGGATGTGTGTTGACCTGAAGTTTTTGGTGAATTCTGAAGTGCAGCAGCTATCAATCAGATGTGCTCCTCACAGCAGGATTTCTTGAAGGGAGATCTGAGGGGGGCCCTTCCATGGCAGCCACACGTAGTTTCTTTTGGAAAGTGAGCTGTCCATCTTATTGTAGTTCTCCTTAAGATATGGGCTTTTTCCCTGCTCTGGTTGCCTTTAAGAAATTTTTGTTCTTTGCTTTTCAACAGTTTCTACAATGTGTCCAGGTATGGTGGGTTTTTTCTTTTTGTTGTTATATTTATTCTGCTTAGGGACTGTTGAGCTTCTGGAATTGATGAGTTATATCTTCCATCATTATTAGAAATTTCTCAGTTGTATGTTTTCAAATATTGCTTCTGCTCCATTCTCTGTCCTTCCTCTCCTTTGAGACTACATTACACATAATTAAACTGTTTGCATATGCCCCACATTTGGACATACTCTTTCTTTCCAGTTTGGTTTTTCTTTGTGATTTAATTTGAATAGTTTCTATTGACCCACTTTTGAATTCACTAATCATATCTTCTATGTGCAGTTTGCTTTTACACCCACAAAATGAGTTCTTAAATCTAGGTATTATATTTTTCAGTTCTAAAATAAACACTTTTTAAAATTTTGTAGATTCCAATTCTCTGTTCAAATATTTTATAATTTTCTGTTTTCTTTACTATATAGACATAGTCATTTCAATGTGCTTTTCTTATAATTTCATTATCTCAATTCATGGTGAGTTTGTGTTTATTTTATTTTTTGATTATTGGTCACTTTTCTTTCTTCTTTTAATGTATAGTACATTTTGATTGTATGCTTTGTATATAATAGAACTGTAAGGACTTCTGATCATATCTTCTGCCAGAGAGGTATCCATTTTTCCTTTGTTAGGACCAGAACCTGATTACCTCAATTCAGTCAAAGACTGAGTTGAGGTAGGACTGGATTTACCATTTAAGCAAGACTCTGTCCACCCCTGGTTTGTCCATGTTCATTGTATATCATCTTTCCAGGTTTTTGACTGAGAGCCTGGAGTGTCTATGACTTCTCAGCCCCAGAAGGTTTTTTCCTCTGGACTTTTAGTTCATGCAGTTTTCCACAGCCCTTTGATGCCTTTAACATATTTCTTTCAATGAGTCCATTTGTTATTGTTGCAGCAAGAGTTTTGACTTTCTGACCTTCTACATTCTATCCAGGAGCAGAAGTATATCTAATCTGTTATTCTTACCAATAACATTGCAAAAACATAATCTTAAATAATCTTCTCTCCCTCCTTCTTTCCTTCATTCCTTCCTTCTTTTTCTTTCTTTTCTTTCTTCTCTTTCTTTCTGATAGAATCTCTCTCTGTCACCCAGGCTGGAGTGCAGTGGTGCTCACTGCAACCTCCAACTTCTGGTCTCAAGGGATCCTCCTTCCTCAGTCTCCCAAGTAGCTGGGACTACAGGCACAACTCCCATGCCCTGCTAATTTTTCTTATTTTTTGTAGTGATGGGGTCTTGCTATGTTGCCCAGGCTGGTCTCAAACTCCTGGCCTCAAGTGATCCTCCCACCTCAGCCTCCCAAGTTGCTGGGATTACAGGCATGAGGCACTGTACCTGGTGTAACAAATAATCTTATACATGCTTTATTTCATACAAATGCAATTACATCTATAGATCTATAGAATAAATTCCCAGATCAAAGAGTATGTGCATTCATAATTTTGGTAGACATTGCCAAAATGCTCTCCTTAGAGATTATACCAATGTATATTTCTATCAGCAATATATAAAAATGCGTATTTTCACAGTACTATTACCAATACAGTCTGTTAACTTTGAATGTTTGTGAGCTCAGGAGTGACATGATTAGAGCTTTGCATTAAGAAAGTTAATGTAGTGGCAATATAATAGATGGATTGAAAAAGACCAAGGACAAAGTTTACTTACCTCATAGTTTTGTTTCTGTTTCTAGTGACCTATTAAGTGAAAGCCAACTGTATTTGTGCTTGAAAACATTCCCCAACTTTTCGGGTCAGGCTTGTTTTTAGCTGGAAAGCTGATGGCTCATGGACTCGGTACAGATGTTAGGAGATTTTAATGACTGCAGTATAATACATCTGTTTGTCACACCAATCTCAGCATCTGAGTCAGGAACTACTACTTTTGTGATTCAAGAATAGAAGGGACAGAGATGCCTGTGGTTTCCCCCTGGGGCTCTAACAGAGGAGACACTCTGGGGACAGTAAAGAACATGAGATGATGTCTTTGTTAAGGAGAAACTGTTCCTGCTCATTCTTGGGCAAAACAGTCGTAAGCCTGATAAAACAATATTGCATGCTAGTTTCAGGAATGTAACTCAGCCATTTCAGTGTTTCCTTTCTGGGTCCCTGTGGACTTCTAACCCTCACTTTAACAGTAAGGCTATATTATCCTCATTTTCTCCTGCCATCGCTCGGCTGTTTTTCTTTCTCCTGGGTTCAGTGAGTCATTTCCTCAAGTCCTCCCTGGTTTGGCTTCAAAAATTTGGGATAATCATCAAGAGCTGTCCTCTTCTCCCCTTCAGGCTTGAATTCCTCTCAGTGTTAAAGGCCTCTCACTTCCCAGTGTCTGAGGTGGGTGGGCTAATATCCTTCCTTAAATCTTGATGTGCGTGCTAGAGAAAGCCCAACACACCAAGAGAAAGAGGTAACAAAATGAATGTTCCAAGGAAATTGGGGGGCTGGGAGGAGAAGTGCAGATCCATGATTCATTCAAGTTGCTGATAGGAATCCATTCTTAAAATATTTAAATTATCAAAATTTCCTTTGTAATAACGTGTAAACATTCAACGCTTTGTGAGAAACTTGATGTAGTTTTCTGTTCTGCCTTCTAAGTATTCGTATTCTTTCACCAGGGATAGTTGTTAAGCACTTGAGTTCCGAGGTAAGATAGATCTGGGCTCAAATCCTGCCACTACCACCTTCTAGCTGTGTGACCATTGGTAGATTATTTGGCCTGCAGGTATTTTTGTTTCCTTATCTTAAAAAAAATGGAGAGCAAAATAATATCCACCTCAAAGGACTAATGGAGCAATAAAATGAGGAAAATCTACAGGAAGTGCTTTTTAAAGTATAGCCGTTATTATTAATATTATCACTTCTAGGGGAATTTGATGCCTAGCATTTGCTTTTACGTTCTTCTGGGATTTTCACATGAAATTTAATAAGCAACTAGGTCTAGATCAGGTATGAACAAACTACAGAAAACTCCACCCACTGGCCAAATATGGCCCTTGCTCTGTCTTTATAAATAAATTTTTATGGACATACAGCCACACCATTTGTTTACATATTGTTTATGGCTGCTTTTGTTCTACAATGGCAGAATTGAATGACAGGGACTATGTGGCCCTGAATGCCAAAAATATGTACTAGACGGCCCTTTGCAGAAAAAGTTTGCCAACTCCTGGTGTAGATAATTATACTTTAAAAGTTTTTAAGCAAATAAATAGTTGTGGATATAATTCTGTGCCTCGGTTTCTCTAACTGAATAACGAATATATTAAACAAGAGGACTCCTAAATAACATCTGTCTAGAACTATTCATCTATCATTGTAACTCATGGAGTCCAGGAATTTGCAATTGGTTTGGTCTTTCTGGTGGGTTCTTCTATATGCTTTAAGGAGAGAGAAAAAGCAGAAAACAACCCTTAAGAGACTTAGATGTCAAATATCACGGTAAATCATGAGAGGCAATTTATTCCAGAGAGAGGGGATGACAGTTTTGTGAGGCTTTACCTTTTTTCTCTGAAGCCAGGTGCCGGAGATCTTGGTAATCACTGGGCCCCCTTCCTGGCTGATTTAACAATATTTCTAATTCTTTTGAGGGGGGTTCTTTTTAAAAATCATTCTCACTATCTCCTCATCTGCTCTTTGTACAACTTCCTCTCCAGTTGGCCGTGGCCATTTTGTCTTCCTCCAGCCTGACTCCTTTCTCCAGTAGTTTCTCAGCTCTAGGTTTTGTCCTCCACCCCCAAATGTGGAGGAGGCAGTCTGCCAGGTCTCCCAGCCACCCTCAGCCTCGCCGACTGTAATGCTTCCAGCAGAACCTTCAGTGCAGGGTCCTCTGGCATGGCCTGGACTCTTAGCAGCGGGAGGAACCAGCAAGTTCTATGAAAGGGAAATACCAACAGTAATCTGCATCCTTTGAAGTTGAGGGTTGGGAAGCAGGGACTGCTGGGAGATGTTTGAAAACTTCCCAGGAGGTACCTCAGGAAGAGCCTGAGACCAGGGGCCAAGACTGTCCCAGCCCTGCCCCAGACTAAGTGCAGGGTCCTTGGGCTAGGCAGTTACCTTCCCCGAGCCTCAGTTTCTCTTTGTAAAATGAAGACAATAATTCCTGTCCTGATTTCCACATAAGGCATTTATAAGGATCACATGTATGTGGAAGAGCTTTTTTTTTTTTAAATCATTTTTCATTTTAAAATAAATATTTGATTTGTACTTTTTCCATTTTAAAATTATCTCGCGCTTATGTGATATAAGAACATTTGTCAGCAGCATTTCCCATTCTTCACTATAGAACCCTGATTTCCTTTGGGGGCTTAACTTATCATGCCTTTGTGTGTAATTTTGCTGAGACGGAAAATCCAGCTGCCTGTGCCTCCTGGAGCCAGAAGGTGAGCAGTGGCTTCAGCTCAGCTCATGGAAGCTCTCTGCTGGGACTTTGTCTCACTCTGTTGGGCCGGGTAGAGTACACTGGTATCATCTTAGCTCACTGCAACCTCAAACTCCTGGGCTCAAGCCGTCCTCCTGCTTCAGCCTCCTGAGTAGCTGGGACTACAGGCACACACCATGATGCCTGGCTAATTTTTCTATTTTTAGTAGAGGTGGAGTCTCCCTCTTGCTCAGGCTGGTCTCGAACTCCTGAGCTCAAGTGATCCTCCTGCCTCAGAGTCCCAAAGTGCTAGGATTATAGGTGTGAGCCATCGCGTCCGGCCGACTTTTGAGTGTATGAAATTGGGGAAGTGAAGAGGTTAAAATTCTTTTATCCTGGCGGTAACATCCCTACCAGACTGTTCCAACTGCAAGACTAGTCCTGCAATTCCTATTTTCCAGCCCCTAAATCTGAGTTGGTTTCTCCCTATTTCCAAGCCTAGTTCTCCAACTTTTGTGCATAATTTTCAATAAATTCCCATTTGTTTAAGTCAGCCAAAATTTATTTCTGTTGCTTGTAATAAAAAGTGACACACATGGCTGATGTAGAGAACCATTTATGGAGCACTTATTGTGTGTGTGTGTTGGGCAGGGGCATGTACTCAGGGCTCTGCACACATTATTTAAATTAATCTTCACAAAAACCCTAAGAGTTGGGTATTATTATTTCCAAACTACAGATGAGAAAACCAAGGATCTGTGAGGCTGAATAACCTGCCCACATTTATAAAGGTAGCAAGTGACAGAACTGGGTGTTGAAACCAAGGTTTGAACCACGATGTCTTTGACTCTAAGCATTTTAACTCTTATGCCATTTGAAAATAGTATAACATTAAAAATAGTGGACATTTTCTTTTGTGTCCTGTGTTTTGGGCTTAGCAATTTATCATGATCACCCCCATGTCAATAACATTCTTGAACAACATGACATATAATGGCAGCCTAATAGTCCATCATTTGAATTCACTAGCATTTACTTAACCGAATTCATATTGATGGACATTTTAAAATGTACTGTAATTAATATCCTTGAACATTACTTTTTGTACCTATCTCAAACTTTCTCCTTAAAATAAGGTCTTAGAAGTAAAATTTCTGGGTTTAAAGCTCATGCATCAATAATAATTGATGCATATTGACACATCGCCCCATCTCCCAAAAAAGTTTTATCAAATTTTATTCCCCATCAGCAGTGTGTTTGGGCACCAAAGCAAGTGCTTTCTAGATGGAGAAAAGTGCTAAAAAAGGTATACTACAAGGGCTAATCAATTAATGCCATTCTTATTTGAAGTAAAGGTAAAATGCCTTTCCAAATTATATCTTTTGCAAAAAAATAGTATGGAAACAAAAATAAATGAGAAAGGGTCCAAAATTAAGATACAACCTGAAGTGAGATTAGTATTCGAAGCGTAGGCATTGGGTTCCTATGCACCTCCTAAAGAAAGAGAATTACTTTGATTCTGAGGTTTTTTTTTTTTTAAGCAGCCAAGTCAAAGAGGAAGGAAGGAGGTGATAATGATGGTGGTGATGATGATGATGGAGAGGAGGAAAAGAAGGGAAAGGAGGAGGAGAATCTCGTAGGGCATCTGTAGTGGTTGTCGTAGCTGCTTAGATTTTTGATATTTCTCAGACTTTGCCTTTACATTCTTGCAGGAGATTTTAAAAAGTGAGGTTTCTCCCAGACTTTTGGTAGTCCTGTGGTAAGACGCAGCTGGGCCACCCAGACTTACATATTTGAGGCAATAAACAGTGATCAAAGCAGTATGATTTGAGGGGAACAAATCTCTTCCTCTCCATATACCACCCTCTTTATTCCTCAATAAATGCACATTCGTTTCTATTGTAAGAAAGCCTACATTAAGATGAAAATCTGACATCTGAAAAAGTTATACACTAAGCTATTTCCCACCGTAAAAACTTTAGCTAAAATTAGTTCATAAATTTTATTCCAATCATTTAGCAAGACCTAAGAGAATGAATTATAGGACCAGACTCAATGGGACAAGGGAGCTAGAAAAGTCACAATTGTCATGAGTAGGGGTAACTTCTAGGAAGTTTTGGAGATTTCTGGGAACCAAATGAGAGCTTGAGGCTTCAGGTGGAGTGGAGCTGAGGGTATGAAGAGCCACTGGAAGTGGGATGTGGGAGAAATGAATGTGAACTTTTCAGTATATGTTAAGGACTATAGGTATGTTGTAGCAAATGGCAATAATAGTGTTTAAAGTGAGAGTTTCCGTCTACCCTAAACACACACACACACACACACACACACACACACACACACAGTATTTCATTGATTCTAGGACCTGTATTGTTTTGCAGTTTAAAATCTCTGATTCTGGGATGCATTTTATAATCAATGGTGTGTCATGGTTAGTGGCAGTATTTTTTTATTTATTAGTGGTACATAAAGAAATGGTGCACCATCAAATTGGTATTAACTGATCAACACATAAATGTACATATAAGAATAACATCTATTGGATGTTGGGCAGGGGGGAGGGGGGAGGGGGGAGGAGGGAGGAGGGGACGAGTATATGCATACACAAAGAGTGCAATGCGCACCACCTGAAGAATGGACATGTTTGAAACTCGGACTTGTGGGGGAGGGGGGGCAAGGGCAACATATGTAACCTAAACATCTGTACCCCCATAATATGCTGAAATAAAAAAAAAGAAAAGAAATGGTGTATATTAAAATCCATGATCTCTTCAAGTTAATGGGGGGGAAATGCTGTCTGGTCACAAGAAATGTCTGAAAGTATATATTGATTGCTTATTCCATTTACCTTAATAGTTTCTATTCTCATGTATTCTCTCTCTTTTTTTTTAATTTGAAAAAGGACCTTAAGATCACTGAACCCAAAGTCTTCATTCCACTGATGGAGAAATGGGCCTCAGATGTTAGGTGACTTGTCCCCATCACAGATATTTGGGGAGCAATGGGTCTATCTGTGCACGTATTCAGAGAATATCTATGTGTTCATCATTTCCCAGAAATGATTTATAGATTTTAGGGGCTTGGGAGCCCCAAGTGACAGGATCAGTTTGGAACCAGAAGGACAAAGAGCGATAAGGACAGTGCCCTGTAATAAAGTGCCTCTTGGTAACTCCAAGTCACAGAAAGGGAGAATGAGAGCACTGAACTGGGTCTGGGGCAGTCAGCCAGTATTAGTGCGGTGGATGGTCCTCCCTCCCTCCTTTCTTCCCTCCCTTCCTTCCTTCCTTCCTTCCTTCCTTCCTTTCTTCCCTTTTTAAATGGCTCTGCAGCATGATAAGAGAGTGAATTTAATTAGCTCATTGATGAGGAGGGTGCACTTGCCTTCTTGGCCACAGACACCTGTTGCCCTGTGTTCTCCCCTGCACACATGGAAAAGAGTCAGAGCTATAGAGCTATGCTGGTATTTGCTATGGTTTGAATGTGTCCCCCAAAGTTTATGGGTTGGGAACTTAATCTGCACCACAACAGTGTTGCGAGGTACCTAATAAGAGGCACTTAGGTCATAAGGGTCCTGCCTTCAAGAATGGATTAATGTGGCTATTGCAGGAGTGGGTTAATGATCTCAAGAGTGGGTTTGTTATAAAAGTGAGCCCTGCCCTCTCTCGCTCTTTCTTGCCCTCTCTCACCCTCTTGCCTTCCACCATGGAGTGACTCAACAAGAAGGCCCCCATCAGATGATGCCACCTTGATACTGGACTTCCCAGACTCCAGAACTGTGAGAAATAAATTTCTTTTCTTTATAATTTCTTTATAAATTATAACTGTAGTATTCAGTTATAGCAGCACAGAACAGACTAAGGCAGTATTGAAGTGTAGAGTTGGGTTCAACTGGGCCTAGACAAGGCAGAATGATCACACTATTCCCTCCTGAAGGCCCTGAAATTTTCCCACTTCATTTTATTGCCCCCTTACTAATCTCCCTTCCCTACAATTTTTTATTTCTCCAATTGAATGATTTCCTGACCATCCTAAGGTCAAATTGGGATGTAGTTTATTAATATTAACTAATATTAGTTAATTACTAGTATTTGTGTGAATTTATGTTAATCATTATTCTTTCAGGAGTATTTTTATTATTCAGTTTATTTTTGCAGAGTGTCATGACACTTCCCACATTGGAGAAAGTTCGGCAAAATCATTTGGTTGGGTGAATTGTTGGGAGGTGGAGAGGAGGGTCTTCCCATCCATTTTCTTCCCTATTTCCATCTTTATTTAAGGCTGGTCCTGTTGGATACATAGGCATGATCCCTGGTTCTAAACGCTCTTGTGACAATCACAGTCTTGTACACACTGATTCTGCCTCTTATCTTTCCAAAGGCTACTCCCATTTAACTCTTCTTTCCAGTTCTAGGCCTTTGAAGGCCAAAAAATGTTCTTTTTCTACTAGCACCTTGTTCCTTTCCCCTGAGGATGGTACCCCAGCCAAGCTATAACTCAGATATTTCCACTTCAGGCAATGCTGTCACATCTCAAATCCTTAGCGCTCTCTCTATCCAGCTCTGCACACGAAAGTGCACTCTTTCTTCTCTTTGTGAATCCAAAAACGACTTTCATCATAAATAATAAGTACAAGACACTGTGGTAAAACAACGGTATCCAGGAAAAGGAAGCTGTAAAGATTTTTGTATTTTTATTGCTTATATTCTGATTATACAAGTAATACATCCTAGATTAGAAAGTTTGAACAATATAAAAATGTGTGAATGAGGAAGAGAGTCTCCTATAACCTCACTCGCAAGAGGCAACCACTGATAACAGTTTGGGGCGTATTGGTCCAGGACAGCGTTTTTATTGCTTTTTTTTCCTAATGATGTTACATTTTGGGATATAATTAAGCATAATGGAGAAGAGCTGGTTTCCCGAAACTCTAATAAGCTTTTGAAAATACCCAGACCTGTTTTTAGGAATCAGCACAAAACCTCCAATAAAATCTGTTCTTCCTCAAACCAAACATTTAAAATACATAACACTAGTTTTTATTTGATTTACTGTTTTGTTTAATAACTATCATTGCTACAATATTGTATCACACTATTTTCTTAATAAACAAAGTGGGCTTCAGATTCATGGTGGGTAAAACAAGTTTTGTGGCCTAATCTTGAAATTCAACCACCATTAAAAACATTATTTCTGTAACAAAATATGTACTGACAAACTTCAGCAACATAACGTGGGAACGGCCGATTCTTACTTCCAAGTGAGTGCCGCTCTCAGTCAGAAGTGTGCAGAAAAGGGCCAGTTTGGAGCAGATTTCACTTTGTTAGGTGGTTAAAAAAAAAAAAAAAAAAACACCTGGTTTAGGACTTAGCTTTGGCTTACGTGGTAAAACTTTGGGCAAGTCATTGAACTTTGCTTGGTTATTTGGATTTTGCTATGCAATAGTGTAGCAAATATTATCTGTATAAATGAACATTACCTTGTGTCTACCAGCAAATAGTGACTTGAAAGTAAAAAATGGGTCTGTTGTTTAAAAAAGTCTGCTCAAGTTATTTTAGAAAAAAAGAGTTGATTTTAGGGCTAAAACTCGCAAAAGGAAGCAAGTTAAGTACAGCTGAGTAGAAAAAGGGCAGTGAAAGTGAAAAGCTGGGAGCTGAGACTATTCCACTCTCTTTCAAGGGACCACATGCTCTGCATCCTCTTCTCCCTGCACACTGGCTATCCCTGGTCTCCCATAAATTTGACTGACACATGGTGACATTGGCCATGAGCTTGACACTGATCCAGACTTTAACGTCTTTGAAACTTGGCTTCCTCAGCTAATTGAGCCAGTCTTTCAGTGTCCCAATTTCAAATTCCCAGGATGGAAAAGTCTCATTGGCCCAGACTGTGTCAAATGTCCTTCCATCATCCAATCAATTGTGATTAGGGATACAGAAGAGCCTGTTGGGGGCAGGGAGTAGATTCTCTTACAAAAAGCTGTGGCATTAATGGTTGTCTTCTATGATATAATTGAAGAGAAAAAAATGGGGCTTCATATCTTCCATTTTTAATTCTTCTTTGAAAGGCTTTTATTTCAATTATTTTTGAAACAGGGTCTTGTTCTATCACCTAGGCTGGAGTGCAATGGCCTCATCATATCTCACTGCAACCTTAAACTCCTGGGCTCAAAGGAGCCTCCCAAGTAGCTGGGACTACAGGTGCATGCCACCATGCCCAGGTAATTTTTCTATTTTTTATAGAGACAAGATCTCAACTCTTGCTCAGGCTGGTCTCAAACTCCTGACCTCCTCAAGCCATCCTCCTGCCTCGGCCTTGCAGAGTGCTAGGATTATAGTGAGCTACCATGCCTGGCCCTTTTATTTCAATTTGATTTAATTTAACAAATAATCAAATCTCTTTAATTCTAAGATGTGCTTTTTTAAAAATTTAAGGTATGTGATATCTATTCATGCCTCACAATCAGTGTGTTCATTTAATGATTTAATGTGGTAGTATTTCTTCTTCCCTCTCTCCTCCACGGCCAAAAGCTATTATTAAAATGGTGAGGTTTTAAGACAGAGAAAATATGGCATGTATTATTGACAAGGCACCAATTACTTCCCACAAAGGATATAATTAAGGTGCCACTAGATATAGGCCATGGCTGGGTGATGGGTAAATATTTCAATTTTTTCCACCATATCTTAAATTGTGCACCAAAAGAAAAAGGAGACTACATTCCTCTTTTCTTAAAGAGATGAAGTCCATTAAAGATTCTGAGGTGGTCTCAGGATTTATAGCCCTGAGAAGCAAACATTTATTTTATAGAATAATAACTATTGGTGCTGACTGAGCAGGAAGTCAACACCAGAACACGTGTGGGTACAAAATGTAGCTTCGTATGCACCAAATTCCAGGCAATTACTTTGTCTAATTTGCTCAGATTTTTTTAAAAACAGAATTCTTTCTTTTGAAACTGAAGTTTTTTCTACTTGGTTTCAGCCAAAAGGTGAGCATTTTTTTTGAAAAGGTTAAGTCTTTTCAGATGTTTTGGAGGTGCACAAAGAGGAAAAGCTAAACCATTCTCTATTGTGCATACTTCTAGCTTCGCATTACCCAAACAGATTGGAGCATTACTATTTTTATTCAATTTTGAGAGTTCAATGATCTGCTCAAAGAAGTAGTTTACAGGAAAAAAACTTTTGTCAAATCAGTTCTTAAAATAGCTACTTTTATACTTGCCTAGAAGAGTAAACTTTCCAAACTATGTGAGAGGTACACATAAGATAAGGCCTATATATAGAAACTCATCAATTGGAAAACTGGCAGATAGAGTCTGTTAAAGTTCCAGAAAAAACCTGAATAAAGTTTAAGAAAAAATAGTTAACCTTTAAAGCATCCTTGGGTTGGAAAAATAGCACATTTAGACTAATAATTGAAGCCATATTGTGGAGTGGTTGAGCTTAGACACTTACTAGCTGTGTGTCCTTGGTTGAGTTGCTTCCCCTTTCTGTGTCTCAGATTTTATTTGTAAGGGGATCATGATAAAATAACCTATTTCCAAAGGTTGTTGTGTAAATCAGGTAATATACATTAAGTAATTAGGAAAGTGAGTGGCACATTGTAAGCTATCAATAAATGTTTTCTGTTAATTACATGTAAAATCACTTTAGAAAAGAGGATCAGATAGCTGATTAGACAAAAGTACTATGTGCCTCCTCCACGAACAGGAACCAGAATAGTAAGTAGATACTCACATTTCAAGCAGATCGCCTAGGAGAAAATGCTAGGATTCACCAGAGAAGTGACAAGAAGCACCTAAAGTAAGTAAGAAGAGGTTTAAGGCAGCTTGTCCAGCTGGGGACTGGCTGAGAGCCAAGAGAAGCTCCTCAGGGAAACAGTAAGAGAGAAATCCCCAGGGCTTCATATTTCAAAATGGGCTTTTACAATCTCAACTACAGGAGAACCCCTCAACTCACATGGGACTTGGCCCTAACACAGAGAGCTGCCTAGAGATTACACAGTGATGTTGCTCCAGAAGGGAACCCACATGGAATCCCACAGGCATCTGAGCCTAGGCCATCTCCAGCTGGGTGCCAATGTGAGAGCGTAGATACCAGAAATCTACAAATGCAGCTACTGTCACTGTGTTGCTCTGAGGAGGGAGAGGGGACACTAGGAGCTCCTACGCAACCCTAGGAAGGTCCCCACCACCCTGCTGTGGGCTGCTGTTAAGACCGAGATGTGAGTGTATCACACTTTCCACAGCTTCCTGCCCACACTGCTTGCCTAGAAGGGGCCCCACCCTCTCTGGTTGCAGGTCCAAGGCACCATTTTCAGAGAGTGACACTGGTCTGTGCCCTGTCTTCAGGCCAAGATTGGGTTGTCATGGATGCAGCTGCCATATGGCCAAGGAGGGACAGAGAAATCAGGCTCTTCTAGGCATACCTAGGACAATACCAGCTGCTCTGCAACCAGATGCTGTGAGACTTAGACACTAGTGTACCATACTCTCCACAGCTTCTTGCCCTTGCTGCTTACTTGAGTGGGGCCCTGCTCTCTCTGGTCACAGGCCAAAGGTGCCACTTGGAGGGGTTAACACTGGGCTGCACCCCACCCTCAGGCCAAGTATGGGCTCATGTAGTTGTAGCCAATAACCAACTGGAGAGTGAAAGGGAAATCAGGCTCTCTGATGCATACCTAGGACAGTATCCACTGCCCTGCTACGGGCTGCTGGGATACAGAGATGGGAATGCAGTGCACTGCCAACAGCTTCTTGCCAACATCACTTGCCTGAGTGGGGCCCAGCCTTCTCTGTTTACAGGCCCACAACCAGTGCCATTTTAGAGTTTAATGCTGGCCTGCACCCTACCCTGAGGTCGACTTTGAGGTGATGTGGCTGCAGCTGCCACCCAGCCAAGGAGGGACAGGAAAGAAAATCTCTCCTAAGTACACTTAGAACTGTATACAATGCCTTTCTATGGGTGGCTGTGGGACTGGAGAATAGTCCACCCAACCCATTGCAGCTACCAACAACTCCAACATGGATCCTTTGGGTCGAACTGCATTGGGTCCTATATCACACGAGCTTTTCAGTGGCCTGAGAAGCTGCCCACACACCTGGTCCACTCTTCCCACTATTAGCTTCTGAGAAAGCTACCTGAAAGCCCAAGAATTGGCCCTCCAGGATCCACTAACACCAATGCCAGGGTAATTTGCTTTGGAACCTCAAAACAAGCACACTTATCCCACTGCTGCCACCACTGGGGCCTGAAGTCTGGCTCAGTTGGCATTCAAGTCTCCAGCAACATTTAACTATAGCCTCAACTAATAACCATACCGTAAGCCACTGAGGAAATCACAGATATTGCTAACTCTATGTACTGCTGAAGAAATAAAGATCACACTACCATAGATAACCAAAATCATATCCGAAGTATCCTACTCAACCAACAACATATATATATCTTCAGGAAGAAATTCTCCTCGTGAAAGAAATTTCAAAAAACTGAAAGAAGTAGCTGCTACACCAGATGTGCGGATATCAACAAAAGGACACAGGAAACATGAAAAAGCAAGGAAATATGACAGAACCAAAGGGCAACAATAATTGTCTAGCAATAGATCCCAATAAAAAACTCAAAATATCAGACAAAAATTCACAATATTGATTTTTCAAGAAGCTTAATGAAATGTAAGAGAAATCCGGAAAACAATACAAAGAAATCAGAAGATCAATTCAGGATATGAATTAGAAATTTACCAAGGAGTTTTATATCTTTTTTTAAAAAAATAAATGGAAATCCTAGAACTAAAACATTCATTAAAAGAAATACAAAGTACATTCAAAAGCTTCAATAATAGACTAGACTAAGCAGAAGAATGAAGCTCAGAACTTGAAGACAAAGACAAAAAGAAAGAAAGAAACAAAGAATTTATAAAACAACTAGAAAACAATTAAT
>NW_012135525.1:6000147-6007687 GCF_000956105.1 Propithecus coquereli | reverse complement strand
GGGCAAGGGCAACATATGTAACCTAAACATCTGTACCCCATAATATGCTGAAATAAAAAATAAAATGAGAAAAAAAAAGATATAGATTGGCAGAATAGATGAAAAACCATAATCCAAATATATGCCGCTTACAAGAAACTCATTTTACACATAAATATACACAGACTGAAAGTAAAGGGGTGGAAAAAGATCTTTCATGCAAATGGAAACCAAAAGTGAGTGGGAGTAGCTATATTTATATCAGATAAAATATATTTTACATCAAAAACAGTAAAAAAAATACAAAGAAGGTCATTATATAAAGATAAAAGGATCACTTCAGCAAGAGGAGAGATATACATATATATATACACACAGACAGACACACCCAACATTGGAGCTCCCAGATTCACAAAACAAATATTACTAGACCTATAGGAAAAAGATAACGATACAATAATAGTGGAGGACTTCAATACCACACTCACCTCACTAGACAGATTGAGACAGAAAATCAACAAATATTGGACATAAATTGGACTTTAGACCAAATGGACTTAACAGACATTTACAAAACATTCTACATAACAGCTATAGAATATACATTCCTTTCACCATCACATGGAACATTCTCCAAGATAGACCACATATTAGGCCACAAAACAAGTCTTAACAAATTTTTAAAAATCAAAATTATATCAAGTATCTTTTCAGACCACAGTAGAATAATGCCAGAAATCAATATAAGAGGAACTTCAGAAACTGTGCAAATACATGGAAATTAAACAACATGCTCCTTAACAATGACTTGGTCAATGAAGAAATTAAGACAAAAATTAAAAAATTTTTTGAAATGAATGAAAATGAAAAACCAATATACCAAAACCTATGGGATACAGTAATAGGAGTGCTAAGAGGGAAGTCTTAGAAGGATGCCAAATTAACAGTCTAACATCACACCTCAAGGAACTAGAAAAAACAAGAACAAACCAAACACAGAGGTAGCAGAAGAAAAGAAATAACAAAGATCAGAGCAGAACTAAATGCAATAGAGACCAAAAAAATAAAAATAAAAAATACAAAGGATCAATGAAATGAAAACTTATTTCTTTGAAAAGATAAACAAAATTGATTAACCACTAGCTAGACTCACCAAGAAATGAGATGATCTCAATTAACAGAATCAGAAATAAGAAAGGAGAGATTACAACTGATATCACAGAAATATAAAAGATCGTCAGAGACTATTATGAACAACTATAAACTCACAAACTATAAAATCTAGAGGAAATGGATAAATTCCTGGGACATACAACTTCCCAAGATTAAACCAGGAAGAAATCAAACTCCTGAACAGACCTATAATAAATAGCAATATTGGGTCAGTAATAAAAAATCTCCACCTCCCCCCCAAAAAAACCCTGGACCAGATGGATTCACAGCAGAATTCTACCAAACATACAAAGAAGAATTAATACCAATCCTTCTGAAACTGTTCCAAAAGGTCAAGGAGGAAGAAATTCTTCCCAACTCATTTTATGAGGCCAGTATCACCCTGATACCAAAACCAGACCAGGACACAACAAATAAGAAAACTAGAGACAAATACTGATCCCTGATGAACATAGATGCAAAAATCATCAACAAAGTACTAGCAAATCAAATCCAACAGCACATCAAAAAGATTGTACACCAGGATCATGTATCATATCAAATATCTTTTTAAGTCACAGTGGAATAAAACTAGAAGTCAATAACAAGAGGAACTTTGGAAATTATACAAACACATAAATATTAAACAAAATGTTCTCAAACAGCCAATAGGTCAATGAAGAAATTAAGAAAATAAAGCATTTCTGAAACAAATATACAAACACAACATACCAAAACCTATGGAATACAGCAAAAGCAGTATTAAGAAAAAAATTTATAGCAAGAAACACCTACATCAAAAAATTAGATTCCAAATAAATAACATAATAATGCACCTCAGGGACTAGAAAAGAACAAACAAAACCCCAAATTAGTAGAAAGAAACAAACTATAAAGATCACAGCCTAAGTAAACAAAATAGAAACCTTTGAAACAACACAGGTCAATGAAACAATGTTTTTTTTAAAAGATAAAAAGAAAAGACCCAAATAAATCAGAAATGAAAAAGGAGATATTACCACAGAAATACAAAGTATAATTAGAGACTGTTATGAACAACTATATGCCAGCAAATTGGAAAACCTAGAGAAAATGAATAAATTCCTGGATACATACAACATACCAAGATTGAACCAGGAATAAATGGAAACTATGAACAGACCAGTAATGAGTAACAAGACTGAATCAGTAATAAAAAGTCTCCCAACAAAGAAAGTCCCAGATTAAAAAAATGACATCAGTTTATTGTGTGTTTAGTTTTACCTATGTATTATAATTTTGAATGAAGTGCAACTCTGTTTATAAAAAATAAAAAGAAAATCTACCACTCTTTGAAAGAAGAACTAACATGTATTTTCAAACTATTCCAAAACATTGAAGGAGAGAGGAAATTCTTCCAAACTTAATCTATGAGGTTATACCTACCCTGATAACAAAATCAGACAATGACACAACAAAAAAAGAAAACTAAAGCCAATATCCTTGATGAACTTAGGTGCAAAAATCTTCAGCAAAATATTAGCAAACTGAATCCAACAACAGAGAGATTATATACCATGATCAAGATGGTTCAACATAAGCAAATCAATAAATATGATATACATATCAACAAAATGAAGGATAAAAACCACAATAGATGAAGAAAAAATTTTATAAAATTCAACATCCCTTCATGACAAAAAGTCTCAACAAATTAGGTAAAGAAGGAACATATTTCAACACAATAAAGGCTGTATACGCACATATAAGAATAACATGTATTGGATGTTGGGCAAGGGGAGGGGGGAGGAGGGGACGGGCATATGCACAAAAAATGAGTGCGATACGCACCTCTGGGGGAATGGACACACTTGAAGCTCGGACTTGGGGGGGAGGGAGGGTAAGGGCATCATACGTAACCTAATCATCTGTACCCCCATAACATGCTGAAATAAAAAAAAAAAAAAAGGCTGTATACGACAAACCTTACAGCTAACAACCTATTGAACAAGGAAAACCTGAAAGCCTTTTCTCTAAGAACTGGAACAAGACAAGGATGTCCTCTTTAGCAGTCTTGTTTAACATAGTACTGGAGGTCCTTGCCAGAGGACAGTCAGGCAAAAGAAAAATGTAAAAGGCATCCAAATAGTAAAAGACGAAATCAAGTTGTCCCTGTTTACTGATGATATGATCTTATAACTAGAAAACCCTAGAGATTCCACCAAAAATCCCTTAGATTTGATAAATGAATTCATTAAAGTTTCAAAATACAAACTCAATGTACAGAAATCAGTACACCAATAATGATCTAGCCAAGAACCAAATCAAGAGGGCAATTTGATTTGCAATAGTTGCAAACGATGTTTTTATTCATTTTTAGAAATGTATTTAACCAAGGAGGTGAAAGATCTCTACAGGGAAACCTACAAAACACTAATGAAAGAAAGTATAGTTGATACAAACAAATGGAAAAATATCCCATGCTCATAGATCAGAAAAATTAATATTTAAATGACCATACTGCCTAAAGCCATTTACAGGTTCAATGCAATCCCTAACAAAATACCAATATAATTTTTCACAGAATTAGAAAAAACAATTATAAAGTTCATATGGAACCAAAAAAGGCCCAAATAGACAAAGCAATCTTGAGCAAAAAGAATAAAGTTGAAGGCATCACATTGCCTGACTTAAAGCTATAGTAACCAAAACAGCATGGTACTGGTGTAGAAATAGACATGTAGATTAATGGCACAGAATACAGAACCCAGAAATAAAGCCATATACATAAAGCCACCTGATCTTTCACAAAGTTGACAAGAACATACACTGGGGAAAGGATATCATTTTCAATAATGGTGCTGGGAAAATTGGATTGCCATATTCAGAAGGATCAAACTGGACCCCTATCTCTCACCATATACAAAAATCAACTCAAGGTAGATTAAAGATTTGATTGTAGGACCTGAAACTACGAAAATACTAAAAGAAAACATAGGCAAAACTTTTCCGGATGCTTGTCTAGGCAAAGAATTCATGACTAGATCCAAAAGCATAGGAAACAAAAATAAATATGTGGGACTTAAATAAACTAAAAAACTTCTGCACAGCAAAAGAAACAATCAACAGAGCGAACTATCAACCTGCAGAAGGGGAGGAAATATTTGCAAACTATACATCTGCCAGGAAACTAATATTAAGAATTTATGAGGAACTCAAAACAACTCAACAACAAGAACAGAAACAATTAACCACATTAAAAAGTGGACTAGGACATGAATAGACATTTTTCAAAAGAAGACAAACAAATGGCCAAAAAGCGTATGAAAAAAATGTTCAACATCACTAATTATCAGAGAAATGCAAATTAAAACCACAATGAAACATCATCTTACACCAATCAGAATGGCTATTATTAAAAAGACAAATAATAACAGAAGTTGATGAGGACGTGGAGAAAAGGGAACTCTTGTACACTGTTGGTGGGAATGTAAATTTGTGCAAACTGTATGGAAAACAGTACGGAGATTTTTCAAGGAACTGAAAATAGAACTACCATATGATCCAGCAATCCCACTCCTGGGTATCTACCTAAAGGAAAAGAAATGAATATATAAAAAGATACTTGCACTCCTATGTTTATCACACCACTATTCACAATAGCAAAGATATGGAATCGACATAAATTTCTATCAACAGAAGACTAGATAAAGAAAATGTGGTGTATATACACAATGAAATACTATTCAGCTGTAAAAAAGCATGCAATCATGTCTTTTGCAGCAACATGGTTGGAACTGGAGGCCATTGTCTTAAGTGAAACAGCTCAGACACAGAAAGACAAATACCACATGTTCTCATTTATCAGTGGAAGCTAAATAACATATGGAAGCAGACTATGGAACAATGGACAATGGAGACCTGGAAAGGTGGTGGGGATGGGATAGGTGGTTGATGGAAGTTTGGAAGTTTGGTGCATAGAATGTGCATTGCTTCAGGGATGTATGCACCGAAGGTCCTTACTTGCACTTGAGTCCCACAAATATAAGGGCTATCTGGAAAGTATCCAGCCAAATAGAGACATTTATTATGTTAACAATGGCTGGATACTTTCCAGACAGCCCTTGTATATAGAAATAAAAATATATGGAAAAAATAACTTTAAAAAAACTACCTCAGGACAAAGATAAATATCATTTAATTAAGAAATAAATATTGCCATTTTAATGATCACTCAGTTTTTTAACTCACTATTTTTGAACCCTTATTCATCAAGCTTTTCTTTTCAGTTGGTGCAAGTTCTCTCTGTCGAATTGCAGTTAGATTGAACCATTTGGAAATGGGACAGTTTCTGAGTATAAGCTATTCAGTATGCATAGTAAAAATTTCATGTTATTCATTCGATCGCACATTTGGAGACACTCTCCTGATATTTGATATGTCTCTATAAAAACAAAAGATGACTCATGTAGTAATAGTAGACTCTGTTGGCTCTGAGCAGATCCAACTGGGCCCATTCACACCCCACCACCCCCACTGTTAGCCTTACTTAAGAACTATAAAACGTGGGTATCCCAGATGCCATCAACCATTTCAAATGGCTTCATGCATTTCTTTTGTATGATGATGTTATAATACATTCCTGGGTTTTTATTTTAAGACTGACTAGGCCATAGCTCCATGCTTATCTTTGGTGGCTACTTTGCAAAGTACCTTGAAACACTGCAGACACTCAGTTTGTTCAATGTGTTAATAAATGAAGGGCAGATTTACACTATGGATGACTGTTGATCTCCACATTATATATGTTCCTAAAAATTGTGCTATAGATTAACTTTTAAAAGTTAAATATTTATGGTATTGCCTTTTCATAGGCTAATATTATAATTTCAGATACTTTTTAACTTGTGTACAGACATTTAACATTTAAGGTTTAGGTGTTCCCCCCCTTCCTATTTGGCAATCTGACAACACCCACTTCCTCCTCCAAGTCTCTGTCAAATAATTCATGGTATGTGGACATCCATTTTGAATCAGAATTATCAGCCCCCTCCCTCAATTTACTTCTTGCAAGTTTTAATTTCCATGTTACAGGTTGTGTTTAAGTAGGAACATACTTGTAAATGTTTATTTCACCATCAAAAGGCAAATAGAAAATAAATTTCAAAAATAGATAATGTCCCAAATTTTATAACTGTAGACTTAGTAATCAGCAGGAATGTCAATCCTAAGATAACAAAAGATGAAAGTTTTGGGTAAAATCTCTTAAATGTAATAAGAAACCTTGTTATATTTATGACACAAAACCAAGGTATCTATTTTCTCTTAGCACAAATAATGTGTTGGTTTGCTAGAAATGGTTGTAATTACGTGGTATACAATAAAGTGTTCCACTGATGCCAAAAACAGAAAAATGGATGAACCAGACCAGAAATCATGTATTGGGTAAACAGCTTCCCAGACAAATGAATTTAGCTGACTTAAAAAAGCAGTTTCTTTTACTTTCAGTTTTATGATCTTTAAAGATAGATACAAACTCTATATTAAAAAAAAATTGAGGTACAAGGATCGGTACCCACATATTTAATTCCAGAAAACAATATAGTCACATGTTTAATAGAATAAATTGACTAACCTTCATGTAATTTGTAAATAGGGTAGGGGCTAGTTGGATTGCTCTTTGTGGATTATGACATTGATGTCTTGAGTTTTTTTTTTTAACTTCTCACAAAGGAGAAAAATTTAATTTTCTTTGGAGGGAATATGTGTAATAATTATAATTTTGAAAAAAGTCTGATCATCTGGGATTCAATATATGTGTATGTTTAAATTTTTAAACTGAAGATAATTTATATTTTCTTAAAAGATAGAAAATACAGATAAGCAAAAAAAAGTTTTTAAACTATAATCTTAGCCACCCAGAGATAATCATTGTTAATGTGCATACATGTACATCCATTGTCTTGGTCCCTCACATTTTTACTATCAAAATTTTTAGAAAGAGCATATATTTATGACATAATACCATAAGTATTTTTCTGAAAGCTGCATTTTTAACCTAACACTATATAGTATAGACATTTTCTCATGTTACTTTATGGAAGCTTTGGTATTTCCTTTTATGCATAGGACTCAGCAAGTCCCAGAGAATTGGCAGGTTTGGAGGCATCCAGTTACTGTACACTTGATATAGACATTAGCATTGAAATGTTGTCAAAGCAGTTTTCTGAGAAGTAGATATGGATAAACGTTAGCTGGAACAGTACATTGTGGAAGTCTCATAATGAATTGTGCTAATAGACTAATGTAGGAGCATATATAATTTCCTCTTTGAGGGACCCTTTGAGATGGGACTAAACTCCTGCTTTAGCAGATAAGGATGTGTTTGCTTAAATATAAATGGGAATTTCTTTTTTTTTTTTTTTTTTTT
>NW_012135525.1:5975749-5998633 GCF_000956105.1 Propithecus coquereli | reverse complement strand
TTTTTGTTAAAAAATTCACTAATAGTCTTATAGTCAACTCAATTTTGAGGAAGAGGAACAAAACTGGAGGCATTATATTTCCTGATTTCAAAATACA
Source organism: Propithecus coquereli (assembly GCF_000956105.1). Lineage (NCBI taxonomy): Eukaryota > Metazoa > Chordata > Mammalia > Primates > Indriidae > Propithecus > Propithecus coquereli. The sequence continues at coordinate 5,998,536 of NW_012135525.1, read as the reverse complement.
TTACAAAGCTACAATAATCAAAACAATGTCTTACTGGCATAAATACTGACATATAGATCAATGGAATGGAATAGAGAGCCCATAAATAAATCCACACATATAGGGTCATCTGATCTTCAATAAGGGTGCCAAGTATACACAATGAGGAAAAGATAGTCACGTCAATGTTGGGAAAACTGAATAGCCACATGCAAAAGAAAAGAAGGAAATTGTATTCTTATATAAAAAGCTATTTAAAATGATTAAAAGCTTAAACATTAGACTTAAAATTGTGAGGCTCTTAGAAGAAAACATGAGGTAGGCTTCACGATATTGGCAATGGTTTTTTGGATAGGACACCAAAAGCCCAGGCAACAAAACCAAAAATAAACAAGTGGGACTACATCAAACTAAAAATATTCTGCACAGTAAAGGAAACAATAAACAGAGTAAAAAGGCAATTTACAGAATGGGAGAAAATATTTGCAAATGTATATCTGATAAAGGGTTAAACTCCAAAATATAAAAGGAACTCCTGAAAGTTAATGGTAAAATAACTGATAGTCCAATTAAAAAATGGGCTAAGGATTGGAATAGACATTTCTCAAAAAAAGACATACAAATGGCCAACAGGTTTATGAAAAAATTTTCATTGTCACTAATCATCACGAAAATGCAAATCAAAATTACAATGAGATATCACTCCACACCTGTCAGAATGGCATTACCAAAAAAACCAAAATTCAACTAATGTTGGTGACGATGACAAAAAATTAGAACTCTTGTATGCTATTGATGGGTACGCAAACTGGTGCAAAACCATGGAAAACAGTACAGAAGTTCTTCAAAAAAGTAAAAATGGAACCATCATATAATTCAGCAATCCCACTTCTGGATATTTACCCAGATGAATCAAAATGAGGATATTAGCAGTTGAAGACGTATTAGCACTCCTATGTTCATTGCACCATTTACAATAGCCAAGATGTGGAAACAATCTAAATGTCCATTGCCAGATGAATGGATAAAGAAAATGTCATATATATATATATGTATAATAAAATATTATTCAGACATAAAAGAAGGAAATTCTTCAACATGCAACGGCATGGATTGACCTGGAGAACATTATGGTAAGTGAAATAAGTCGGCCACAGAAATACAAATACTGCATGCTTCCACTTATGTGAGGTATCTAAAACAGTCAAATTCATAGAATCAGAGAAGAATGGTGGTTGTTGGGGGCTTGGAGGAGGGAAAAATGGGGAGTAAATAATCAATGGGCATGAAGTTTCAGTTAAACAAGGTGAATTAGTTCTAGAGATCCGTTGTACAAATCTGTACCTATAGGTAACAATACTATGTGGTACACTTAAATTTCATTAAGAGAATAGATCTCACACTGTGTTTTAAGAAAACAAAAGAAAAAAAGAAAAAAACCTCTCAACTCTCCCAGTTATAAATATGTCCCCTCCAATTGCTGTCACAGCTTACTGAAGGAGGACCAGCATCCTTGTTTCTCTCAGTATGAATAATACATTGACAAATCAAACACGGCATCAGGGTCCAGTCATAAAAACAAAACCATACTATTTTTAATGGAAAGAATTTAATAAAGAAAATTTATTAAACAGTATTGGACTTACAAGCCCAAATGGGAACATTATGGTGGTGCAGATAAATACTTGCAGGGAGCAACTATGACTCCTGTGGCTGGGGGAACAAAAGAATGAGGCAGATTGCCAAAGTCTGCAAGCTTGGAGGGGCCTGGGAAGCTGGAATAGGACCTCCACAAAGGCTGTGGGGGTACCTGCTGCTGGTGCCTCTCAGAGCATGTGATGAGGCTGGTTCTGGCAGGGATAGAAGAAGCTGGAAACTAGAACCAAACTTTGTCACTGGGTTGAAAGGACATTGCTGGAGCAGTAATGATGGGAATAGGAAGCACAAGGAAAGGAGCAAGTCCTTTCTTCCTCCTCTAATCCCGCCTCCCTCTATTGATTCTATTTACAGACCCTAACAGAAAGTGCTCTTGAAAAAGAGAAATGCCTTCAGCAAAGCCCCAGTCCCAGCATCGTGGAGTAGCATGTAGGAGGGTGGTTTGTAGCTGAGAGACAACAGCTTAATCCAGCACAGAGACTGCTTGGATATAAGTGTGATTCCCTTTTTTGTTGTCCCAGGATGCTAAGGGAGACTCAGACATTTATTCTTGTTTCTCTGGTTATGAATTATTAATTCACAACCACAAGCAAAGAAGCCTATAAAAAAAGACAGGTTGTCTAGCTAAGTAAGTGTAAGTTCATGGTTATTGAATACTCCATTAATCTATACTTAATAAGTAAATTCAATAGGCAAACAATGGTTATTTCCAAAGTTATTTTAAAAGTTTGATAGAAAAACTTAAAGAAATTCATGTATCAATTCAATATTTCTAAATAAATTGGGGAAAAGTCATGTTATTTGACTTAGGGATTTGAACACTTACTTCCTCCAACTCTGCATTCCACATACATATTTAGAACCAGCCGCAAACTGACGGTAAATGACTATAAACTGTGAGCGGGCAACATATATATGACCGAGGCCTATTTATCTTTTTGTACTTCTATTATTTGATTCCTCTTTTGAAGTGGCTCTCCTTCTAAAGAACATAAAATAATCTTGTCAAAACGATGTCTACGTGTCAAAACAGCAAGTCATTTGAGAAAAAAAATAAGAAAGAAATTATATTGGTTACAGGTATACCTTGTTTTATTGTGCTTCACTTTTTTTTGCACTTCACAGATACTGTGTTTTTTTTACAAATTGAAGGCTTGTGGCAATCTGTGTTGAGCAAGTTTATTGGCACCATTTTCCAATAGGTCACTCAGGTGTCTGTATCACATTTTGGTAATTCTTGCAGTGTTTCAAACTTTTTCATTATTAATATACCTGCCACAGTGATTTTTGATTAGTGATCTTTGATGTTACTATTATAATTGTTTTGGGGCACCACAAACTGTGCCCGTATAAGACAGTGAACTTAATTGATAAATGCTGTGTGTGCTCTGAATGCTCCATCAACCAGCTGTTTGATCCCCCTCCCTTTCTTTGGGCCTCTCTATTCCCTAAGACACAACATTGAAATTAATAACTCTATAATTGCTTCTAATTGTTCAAGTGAATGAAAGAGTCATATGTCTCTCACTTTAAATCAAAAGCTAGAAATGATTAAGTTTAGTGAGGAAGGCACACTGACAGCCAAGACAGGCTGAAAGTTAAGCCTCTGTGCCCAACAGGTAGCAAAGTTGTGAATACAAAAGGAAAAGTTCCTGAAGGAAATTAAAAGTGCTATTCTATTGAACACACAAATGATAAGACAGTGAAATAGCGCCATATGGAGAAAATATGAGTGAGCTGGATAGAAGATCAAACCAGCCACAACATCCCCTTAAACCAAAGCCTAATTCAGAACAAGGCCCTGTCTTCAATTCTGTGGAGGCTGAGAGAGGAGAGGAAGCTTCAGAAGAAAAATTGAAAGCTAGCATAGGTGGTTCATGAGGTTTAAAGAAAGAAGCCATCTCTATAACGTAAAAGTGAAGCAAGGTGAAGCAGCAAGTGCTGATGGAGAAGCTGTAGCAAGTTATTCAGAAGATCTAGCTAAGATAATTGATGAATGTGACTACACCTAAACCACAGTTTTTCAATGTAGATGAAACAGCCTTGTATTGGAAAAAGATGTCATATAGGCCGTTTTTTTAGATAGACAGGGAAGTCAATTCCTGGCTTAAAAGCTTCAAAGGAGAGGCTGATTCTTTTGTTAGGGGCTAATGCACTGGCAACTTTAAACTGATGACAATGCTAGGCCATTTAGAATCCTAGAGCCACTAGAATTGTGCTAAACCTACTCCACCTGTGTTCTATGAAAGGAACAACAAAGATGACAGCATATAGGCTTATAGCATGGTTTACTGAATATTTTAAGCCCACTGTTGAGACCTACTGCTCAGAAGAAAAAGATTGCTTTCAAAATACCACTGCTCATTGACGATGTACATGGACACCCAAGATCTCTGATAGAGATGTATAAGGAGATTAATATTATTTTTATGCCCACTAAGAGATTTATTCTGCAGTTCATGGATCAAGGAGTAATTTAGACCTTTAAGTCTTATTATTTGAGGAATAGATTTTGTAAGGCTATATCTACCATAGATTTTCATTCCTCTGATCGATCTGGGCAAAGTAAATTGAAAACCTGCTGGAAAGGATTCATATTCTAGATGCCATTAAGAACATTCATGATTCATGGGAAGAGGTCAAAATATCAACATTAACAGGAGTTTGGAGGAGTTTATTCCAGCCCTCATGGATGACTTTGAGGGGTTAAAGTCTGGAGTGGAGGATGTTACTGCAGATGTCGTGGAAATAGCAAGAGAACTAGAAGTGGAGCCTGAAGATGTGACTGAATTGCTGCAATCTCATGATCAAATTTGAATAAATGAAGAATTGCTTCCTATGGATGAGCAAAGAAAGTGGTCTCTTGAGATGGAAACTACTCCTGGTAAAGATGCTGTAAACATTGTTGGAATGACAACAAAGAATTTCGTATATTACATAAATGTGGTTGATAACACAGTGGCAGTGTTTGAGAAGATTGTCTCTAATCATGAAAGAAGTTCTATTGTGGGTAAGATGCTATCAAACAGTATCACATGCTGTGGAGAAAGGAAGAGTCAGTTGATGTGGCAAACTTCATTGTTGTCTTATTTTAACAAATTGCCACAGACACCCCAACCTTCAGCAATCACCACCCTGATCGGTCAGCAGCCATCGACATGGCGACAAGACCCTCCATCAGCAAAAAGATTACAACTCACTGATAGCTCAGAAGATCATTAGCATTTTTTAATAAGAAAATATTTTTAATTGAGATATGTAAATTTTTTTAGACTTAGTGCTACCGCACACTTAATATACTATGGTATAGAGAAAATATAACTTTATACTGGGAAACCAAAAAACTTGTATGACTCATTGTATTGTGATATTAGCTTTATTATGGTGGTCTGGAACCAAACCTACATTATCTCTGAGGTATGCTTTTATTTTGTGCTTGAGCAGAAACCCTGATTGTTTTCTCATTTTTCTCTTTTTATTCTGTTTTGTTAGCAAGGGGAACATTAATTCATTCACTTTAGTGCCTTCAGTATGTCAACTTTTTAAGGTGCTGAGTACATAAAGATAAAGATAAATGAGATAGACCCGACTGTTAAGGGATTTATGATCTAACAGATGAAGATGGGTATGTATAGAATACCTAAATTGTCAGAAATGCCATGACAGAATCAGGTAGCCAAGCCATGAAGACGTTAGAGGAGTGGTCCTTTCTGCTTTTGGGATAGGGATGGTTCAAAAAGTCTCTACTGAGGAAGTGACACTTGAGTCTTAAAAATGAGGCAATTTCTTTTTCTGCCTCCACTGCCGCCATGGCGCCCATGAAATAGCTTGTGATGAAACGGGGCAAAAAAAAAAGAAGTAGGTTCTGAAGTTCACTCTTGTGCATTCACCCTGTAGAAGATGAAATCGTGGATGCTGCCAATTTCGAGCAGTTTTTGCAAGAGAGAATCAAAGTCAATGGAAAAGCTGGGAATCTCTGTGGAGGGGTTGTAACCATTGAGAGGAGAAGAGCAAGATCACTGTCACTTTTGAGGTGCCTTTTTCTGAAAGGTGTTTGAAATACCTCACCAAAAAATATCTGAAGAAGAATAACCTATGGGATTGGTTGCATGTAGTTGCTAATAGCAAAGAGAGTTACAATTATGTTACTTCCAAGTTAACCAGGATGAAGAAGAGGAAGAAGATGAGGATTAAAATTCATTTATCTGGAATATTTTTTATGAGTTCTTGAATACAACTTGGGAACCAAAATGGTGGTTTATTCTTGTATCTCTGCTGTGTGGATTGAACAAAAAATTGGAAATCATAGCAAAAGGGCTTCATTTGGGCTGCCATTTATTTTTAACTTGACTTTTTTTTTTTCTCCTTGAAAATTTCAGTTCTCATGATAGTAATACCAAAATAGCAGAAGGGGACTTTAAAGGAACTGATGACCATTGAGCAAGTAGATAAGGGTGTGGGGATGGGAGCTTCAGTTAGTCACTGTTTCATTAAAAAAGTGTGACAGTCAGTTGTATCTGGTGCTTTTTCAAAGAAAGATTTAGGAATACAAGTGGGCTCCTCTCATTCATTTAAAGCAAAACAGGTGGCTTCTTTCTAAGATTCTCTTGTGGGAAAAATGGCAGTGTCCACAAAACGCAGGTTTCTGGGCCATTCATCTTACTTTCATGTTTTAGTTATAAATTACTCTCGACGTACACAATTGTGATACTAATTCTTTTTCCTCTATTGAAATAAAATGTGCTCCTTTAGCATTGCTGCATATTTGACTACCTTTATAAAAGAGTTTGGAGAGCAATTGTCAAAGTCCCAGGTTCTAAATTAAGTAAATATGTATGAAAATGAATTTTTAAATAATCATTGTTTCTACCAAGTCTTTGCAACAAACTGTCACTTTGGTCTCCAAGAGAGGGTGCTGGAGGAGTAGAGCTTCCAGATGTGGCCTCCTGTTGGGTTCCAGGGATGGAAGCTCTTGAGGCTGAGGAATTTAGAGGCTTTCGTGAAGAGGAGATGGGAGATGCCCAGGAAATAGCTGCTTCCATGCCATGTATGCTGTGACTGGATTTAATATCAGAAGTCATTCTTCAAAGTGGTGTGCCTGCAAGACTTTGTGCCAATGTGTGCAGAGGCTAGAGAATTGAGAGGTGGTTACCGAGGCTGGGAATATGTTAATTGTTGCTTAAGGTGGTTTTGAAAGAGACCCTGATGCCTCCTGGTGCCCTTCTGAAAGCCAAACAGCAATGCAGAAATGTTGACCTTGTTTTATAATTACGGTGTGTAAAATTCATGTTTTTAAAGAGCTTGCCTGCAGCTGGTTTCCACACCTGAAATTGCTGTGCTCTGTGAATTGCAGAGCTAAAATTAAATGTTCAAGTCCTGCCTTGATTCCAATCTAACATTTGATGCTCTCTGGATTGAGTCAAACATGTTGAGGCTTTGCAATTTCATTTGCGGTAAAGGCTCTAGCCTTCTTTATTTCTATGCAAATTTCTTGAAGCAGAATTACATGCATATTTCTTCTCTGCCCCCATAGAAGGCAGAGTTTCTTTCAAACTTAACTGAGGCTTCAGTTGCTCTTTGTCTATGTCTCTTACCATGATTATTAACTATCAGTTTGTGACTTGTGTTTGCAAATTTTACTTGTTTGTTGCATTTATGTTCCCATGTAGAAATTTTTAATTAGGTTGTGAAAAAAATTAACCCTGGGCTGATATTGGCATGTAAGTTTTTTAAAACTAGTCCCAGATTTTAAAACTTGTAATAAAATTGAAACTCTTTGGTTTTTCTATGCCTTTTTGAGCTCTTGTAATTGAGTTTGATCACATTTTTTAATAACGTGGCTAACACTAACACATAGCTAAAAAGAAAAGAGACAATTTCTATCAACTGGAGAGTGTACATACATAAATACACTCCACTGACACTTCTTATTTCCACCTACCCTTTTTTTTTGAGGTTGAGATATTGTATGTGGAAATGTCCTACTTATTATACCAGTGGAAAAGTAAGAACAAAGTTGCTGTGGTATCAAAGCCAAAAGAAAGAAGAAAGAATTCAGAAATATGAAGATCTTTGCCAAGAGGAGCAAGTTTTTCTATTGTTGGTTTGAGCAATTTACCTTACTCAATTTATTAACATTGAAAAAATCAGCCAAAGACAGGGTAAGCTTTTGTATATCTGGCCCTGAGATTTTACAGTACACTATTTCCTCTTCACTTTAGCCAATCACGTACTCCTTTTCCATGTCATTTTTAGCCATTTACCTTTGGCCTTAAAAGATGCAAATTATACTACACAAAAGAAATTTTAATATATGAATTAAATCCAGATTCCATTTGTTTTTCCCAAGTACCCACTGTAATCAGAAAATATTGAGCTGAATAACTGTTGGTACAATTTAGCTTGTAGTTAAAATGTGGCAGTAAGTGAAAGATATTTGAGGGATAAATTCAATCACAAATATGTGGGATTTGGGTGGTTTGAATTTTGAACAATTTACTTGGGCATGGATTGAAGGTCTGGGTGTTTTACTGCTGATTTTTAAGAGGAAAAATGTCATTGATGGGTTTAATTTCTCTTTTTATTAAAAAAGAAATATGAAATTGAACACCTTGTTACTTCAATGTTTTATTAAATTCATTCATCTCTACAATAACCTTTGATGTAGCTATTTTGTTCCCATTTTTAAAAAAGGGGAAACTGAGGTTTATAGAGGTGAAATATTTGGTTCTAGTTTGGAGTAGGCAGCTTCTAAGATGGTACCGGTGATCCCTGCGTCCTGGTATTCATGCCCTTATGTAATCTTTTCCCCTGGAGTCTGGGGAAGTGACTTACTTCTAATGAATAGAATATGGAAAATGTGTGGTAGCTCATAAAAGGATGTGGCTTGGGCACACTCTCTCTTGCTTTGTCACTAGCTCACTCCGATGAGAGCCAGCTGCCATGTTGTGTGTTGCCCTGTGGAGGTTCAGGTAGAAGAAACTGAGGGAGGGTCCCAGCCAACAGCCAGCAAGGAACTGAGGCTGTCAGTCCAACAGGCTGCAAGGAACTGAAACCTACCAACAACCATTGAGTGGCCTGGAAGCAGATTCTTTCTCAGTTGTCCTTTAAATAAGAACACATCCCCAGCTGACTCTTTAATGGCGGTCTTGTGAGAGATTTTGAGCCCAAGACACTCAGCTAAGTTGTACCTGGATTCCTGACCCAGAAGAACCCACAGATAATAAATGTTTGTCATTTTAAACTGCTAATTCTTGGGGCAATTTGTTATGCAGCAATAGATAACTAATACACAGGTGATATAAGTAGTAAGTAGCCCAGTTGGCTTGCAACCTAGGGCATCTGATTCGAGGGTCCATATTCTTTACCTTTGTGTGACAATGACTTTGACTACCCTATACTTTATGAGCTACTGTTTCCAGCACATTGAATTTCATAGTCTTTCAATTCTTCTTTGATTCTATTCATTCTTCTTTCATAGAACCTTTTCTGACTAGAAACTGCCTGTTGCTAAAATGAGCAATTATTTTGGAAATAGACAATTTTTTTAAGTCATAGAGATTTAGGGTTGAAAGAAACCTAAAAATTCACAGTCTAAATGAACCTGTTCTCATTTTTATAGATGAGAAATTAGACCCAACAAAATTAAGGGACTTGCCTAAATTTATATAAGTAGAGAAAGAATGGGGATTAAAACACAGGTCTCCTAATGCCCAGTTTAGAATTGACTGATAGTTCTATATGGCCAGAGCTCACTACCACATTTCAGACGTGGAGTAGATTCAGTTTGGTTCCTATTCATTTTAGCTGTACAAAACCACAAGGATCCTGAAGGGAATAGCTGACAGATCATGACCAGGGTATTTATTTCCTTTGCTCTTAAGCTCACTTCCCCTCAAAGAGGGGTCAACAGCCTGTGTCCAATTGAATGTGAATGACTATCCATCTTACAGTCCCTTAACCACAGCCCTGGCTCCAACATGGCAATGGAGTTTCATATTGAGATCCAACTTCGAATAATTTGTTTTGGCTGTTTGGACTGCTTATTGAGAAGCATTTCCTGAGCTGGAGTGGAAGAGAGCTGTGATCAACTAGTAATGTCAGTTACAAGAGGAGGCTGGGGGTGTGGTGGAGTGAGTGCCATGTATCTGCCTACTGGGATTCCTGCGGATTTTGGTCCTGGTCCTTCCTTTGATGATCCACTCTCTTCCTGCTATGACCCATTCTTCCCACACAAGCTGCCCAGGAAGGCTCCCTTTCAATACTCCATTGGCCCTCATTTCTGGAATATTTTTTCTTCTTATTTGATGTGAGATTTAGCACATAACTGGCATTGGTGGAATTTACCTTGCCGTGGGGGTGGGGAACCTGCAGCCTTAAGGCCACACGTGGCCTTCTAGGTCCTTAAGTGCAGCCTTTTGACTGAATCCAAATTTTACAGAACAAATCATTTTATTAAAAGGGGTGCAGCAGAGAAAGACAAAGCTTTTCTTGCCTTCTTTCGTGCTTAAAAAAAGAACAATTTTGAAATCAGAAGTCTGCAGGCTTTGTAGTCTTTGTTGCTGGCTAGACCTAAAGTCATATTGCCAGCAGACTGTCAGCCCATTAAAAAAAGGCAAGAAGGTACAACTTTGCACATGTTTACTCTCTTGTCGCTTGCAAAAACATTCCATCTTCCTCAGTCCCAGGGGGGCATGAGAATGAATTTACATGTGAGTGTTAGTCCAGGAGTAAAAGGATGACGGTAAAATATTGGTACTGTAGATCAAAAGCACAATTAACATGTACCTTGAAACCTAGACAACTGAAGAAGCTGTGAGGCTGGGCTTAAATATCTTCGTGGGCAGTAAAAAAAATGTTTTGCTTTTTAGAATTTTTTTTTTCTTTTAGAGACTAGGTCTTGCTCTGTCACCCAGGCTGGAGTGTAGTGGTGTGTTTATTTCACTGTGACCTCGAAGTCCTGGTCTCAAACGATCCTCCCACCTCAGCCTCCAAAAGCGCTGGGATTACAGGCATGATCCACCATGACAGGCTCAGAATATTTTTTATCATAAGCTTATTTTATTGAAATAGTAAGAGAATTTTAGAACTCCCTGTATCATCTACATATCCTCTGTCTTTGACTTCTGGAAAACATAAAACCCCTGCTCTTCTTATGGGAAAGCAATACAAACTTGAAAGTGACTTGATGGTTTGAGCTGTGTAATTTCGGCAAGTCATTGGCTCTGATACTTCGTTTGTACCCAGGGATAAATGTGTGTGTGTAGTTTCAATGTAGAAGTATTGGGGTTTTTTTTTCCCCTTTTGGCAAAGTCCTGTGTTAGGCAATGCTAGAATTCAAGTAAGTGACTGGGAAGAGTTTATTTCCTTCTTCTATTCTGTCTGCTCCTCGATTTTCTTCTTCCATATCAATCCATTCTATTCTCTTTTTGATAATCCAAGTTTTTCTCTATTATCACTTTTCAGCATTGGGGTATTGAAAACCCCAATGAAAATTTTTTATTTTTTAGATGTTTCCTTAGAGCAGATGAGGTTTCATTTTTTCACCACTGCCTCTCCCCACACAAAGCCCCCACTACACACATGCATACTTCCCAATCCTCCAAATTTCTAATCTAGTTATAATTTAGGTTACATCGATATTCATGGCTTACATTATTGCAACTGGGCAAATGCTAGTTATAGCTCAGTGATGTTGCATATTTTGTTTATTTTGAATTTTCAAGTTTTGTTATACTTGGGGTTAATAATTGTCTTTTTTTTTTGGTACTATAGTTTTCAATGAAAACCCTAAAGTCTTCAACAACTGTCAATCTCCTCTGACTATGTTTATACACTTCAAGAATTCTATTTAAGATAGAAGTAATTAAATCCTGAGACTTCTGACCTACTCCGAGTTCTTCTTTCACTAGCAACCTGAAGAAACTTTATCCATCTGTCATGTACAAGATCACTTGTCTTCCATATTCTATATTTTCTCTTCATCTTAATTTAATCTCTCGTTTTGATGGCATGCAATCTCCAGTAGCTACCTCAGATAGGGTATAAAGAAAATAATTTTTTATTTTGAGATCTCTCATACCTAAGAATGAATTTAAGCACCATGTTTGGTTGATAGTTTCACTGGGTATAAAATTCTGCATTAGAAATTATTTCCCATCAGGCATTGCTCCATTGCCTTCTGGCTCCTGGTGCTACACCCATTTGGTGGGATTCCTGTGTTTTCTTGGTGCCTGGACCCAAGAAGCTGAGTACTATTGGAGAAAAGTCACAGGACAAGCAGGCCGATCCCTTTATAAACTTATGATTATCAACATCAACTGGACTCTCAACCGTGCCAATTCACCCTTTTATAGATGCAAAAGGATATTTTAAAACCTCTCCAAAACCAAACAACCAAACAAAAACACCCCTCTTGACTTCCCTGAAACCTCTGATAGCTCTCCTTCCCCCATACTCTTAGCAGATAACCTTGATTTTTACACTTTTGGGAAAATAAAAGCCATCTGATGGGAATTCCCTTGTATTCTAGAAATGAAACCTACAAACTGATCTACATTTGTACCCATCTTTTTTATCTTCTGATAAGCTGTTCCTCCTCTACTTGTATCTTGAAATCTATTCTCTTCATACTCTCAAAGCTGTATAATATCAATTCTTCTTTTTTTGAATACTCAATTTCTGTCAACTGGATTGTTTACAGTCATTTCAAAACATGCTCAAACCTCAAAAACCATTAAATCCATTATCCATCCTACCAATTAACCAAAATCACCAACAAGCAACAAATAGCCCTCCATCTGCCAACATTATCCTTAACTATTGCTTCTTCCTACCCTTCTCCAAAGAGTTGTTTCCACTCCTCATTTCATCAGCTATATTTACTCCTCAACCATTCCATTATGGCTTTCTTGCTTAGGTCCCAGTGACTTTCATAAAAAACAATGCTCACTGCCCTTATTGTACAAATATCACATTTTTTTGTACAATTTTTCAAAACCCCATTTTTCCTAGGCTTACAAGACACAACTTTTTTTTTCATTCTTCTCTCACTGCTGCTTCTATCTCCGTTTATATTATGCTGTCCTCTACTTGACTACTACATGTCAGACATTTTAACAGGCCCTCTCCTTGGTTCTTTTTTCTTCTAATTCTCTTCCCTTTCCCTAGACAGTCCTAGCCATATCTATTGTAAGAATTATCACCTATAAATAAATAAATAACACATCTTTATCTCTACCCAGGATTTCTTTACTGAACTCCATACCCATATGTCCAATTGCTTACCTGAAATCTCTTCTTGGCGGTCTCAATCACACCTCATACTCAATATACCCAATTCAACTTCACGATCTTTCCTCCAATGTAATTCTCTTCTAGTGTTCCCTATTTCAGTTTATGACACCTATCTCTCTTGAGTGATGTTAGCCATAATCCTAGAGAAATTCCTGACATTTCCCTTCCTATCATCCCATATCCAATCCATCACTGATCTAGTTAGTGACACTTATCATCTAAATATTTCTCAAATCCTCTCATGTCTCTCCATCTTCACCTCATAGGTAAGCTACCAGCATCTATTTTCTAAACTTCCTTTATAGTCTCTTAATTGATCCAACTATTTCCAATCTTGTCCCTCAATTTGTTGTCTACTCTATAGCCACAGGCATCTTTTAAAAATGCAAGTCTAAGTACATCATCCTTTACTTAATGACTTCCTTGAGTTCTAAAGATAAAGACAAATACTCCTTAATTTGGCCTGAAGTGCTTACATGCTCCTCTTACTTACATCTCCTGTCTCAGTTAGCGCTCTCTAATTCCTTGGTTTTTATTTTATTTTTTTAGTACCAGCTATGCTGGCCTTTTAGTTCCTCCAATGGAGGAATGCATGTTACCTCCTCCTGCCATAGGGTCTTTGCTTGTGTTAATCTTGCAGGGAGTCAATATAGTTTCTGGCTAAACATAAAGCACCTGAAGTCTAATTTTCAAGAAGAGACTGCCTGGGTTCAAATTCTGATTCTACAACTTGTTTGGTTATGCAACGTTGTGCAAAGTCATTTTACCTCCTGTGCCTCAGTTTCCTCAACTATAAAAGGAGGACAGTTGTAGTATCTATTAATACCTTTAGGGATGTTATGATCAAGTGATCATTTGTAGGGATGGTTCTTCCCTCCCTTTTCTTGCCTTGTTGATTTCTTCTCAAACTTCTGGTCTGAGCTACAGAGTCACTTCTTTTGAGAAGCCTTGACTGACCTCTCTGAGTGAATCCAATTACTCTGTTATAGGTTTTCCCATCTTTTGAGTCTCTTATTTGTAATGCTTACTGTAGGCACAATTTTATATTTATCTGAGAGACATTTATTTTTTGGTCAATATTCTGTCTTTCTCACTAGAATGTCAGCTCCAGGAGCACAGGGATTGTGTCCATCTCTGTTCACTATTCCTTGGGGCTAACACAGTGCCCAGCACATAGTAGGGTCCCAACAAATATCTGTTGACAGAAAAAATGGTAAACATTCCTGAAACTAGTGCCTTGTCCAGTAATTAAAACAGTAATCAACAAGTTCAGAGAAGGAATACGTGGTGGTGCTCTGAGAAGTTAAGCTGTGCAGATGCTCGCAGGTCTTCAGGAGGCGACTCTGAGTGGGAGGGTTCTCTGCTCAACAAGGCAGGATTTTGTGGAGATTCTGTATCAGATAAACTGACCTGGAGTCTGACTCCTGCCTCTATTATCTGCTGCTGTGTGACCTTAGTCATGTCACTTGACTTCCCACAGTCTCAGTTTCCTCATCTGTAAATGGCACCCCAGTACCTACCACAGAGGCAATTCCTGTTACCTAGGCAGCTCTACCTATACGAATTTCAATTTACCTTAAACGCATTTCATGATTATCCACAGGCCCGTGCCAATGATATGGTTTGTTCCACATGTAAGCCAGGAAGCCTTCCTCTGTGGAGCAGTGACAAACTGCTATCTCCATTGTCCTTCCCTCTGAGTAAAAAAAAAATCTTTGTGGTTTTGGTCATAAAACAAAACAGGGTATGAATCCATGTGAACTGGGAAAATCGTGTTCCCATGGCACACCCTGTACAAGAAAGTCTCCTTTTCCCTGGTGCTTCATATCCAAGTTGACAGAGGCAATGGGTGGGCTGGCCCTGGGCAGTTAGGCTCAAAGGTTACTGGTCGTTATCTGTGACAGACTGACCTTGAGAACAGAGAAGAGCCCTCAGACCCTGACAAGAGAGCCCTGCCCACATGCCAGCTGGATCCGGCTAACCACCAGTGCAATTTTCCAGCTTCTTTTTAAAAACCCGTTGAGTCCATGCCTTGAGAATCCCAAAGAAAATGATTCCTTCCTCACTCCATTCAAGAAACACATCTTCTCTCAGAATAAAATAAGTAAGCCTCTTGTCCACCTCCTGTGCAGCTGGCCACTTTGCTGGGATGAGAGGCGGGGTCTGGGTTTGAACCTTTAGTGGAGGAATAAACTACACGTAGGCCAAGTCCACGGTGGTGTCTGTGACGCACATTATTTCTTCCCCGAGCCTTCCCTTACGTTCAAACTTGTAGGAGTGACTGGGGCTGGGAGTTTTAGGATGTAGCGTGTACGTAAATGGAAGCGGAATTGTGTATGCACTTTGCGTGCGTTCGGGAGTATGCCGCGCTTGAACTTGGCGTGTGGCTGTTTGGAGGGGGATTATGAGAGTTATGTGGGGGGACGGGATTTGTAAGTCTAAGTGCGGGAAAGTGGAGTATGTATGTGTGTGAGGAATCATGTGTGCACTTCGTGTGCGTGCAGGAGTGTCTGTGTTTGGAAAGCTAGGGAAGTACATGTGTGGACAGGATTTATACGTGTGAGTGCAGAAAGTGGGAGTGTGTGTGTGCGCGCGCGAGTGTGTGTGAGCGCCAGGGGCCGCCCGCCCGCCGCGGCTCCCCGTGGACCGGCCGGGCCAATGAGCGCGCTGCTGCAGGGGCGGCGGGCGGGGAGGGGGCGCCGGGCCCTGCGGATGGAGGCGCGGGCGGCGCGGCGCGCTCATTCCGCGCGGGCGTTGCTGGCGGGGGGCGGCGCAGCCACTGGCCCAGGACCCGGGCTGCGACCCGGGGCGGCGGGCGGCGTGGGCGGCGCCCGGGGCTGGGATGCGCCGGGGGCTCCGTGGCGGCGGCGTTGGCGGTGCCGTCGGCGGCTGCGGGGGGACGAGCTAGCGCCGCGGCGCGCGGAGCCAGTCGAGCCCGGCCGGCGAGCGGAGTCGGCGGCGCAGGCAGAGCGGCAGCGGCAGCCGGAGCCCGGGCGCTGCGCGCCCACCATGGCCGCCCAGGGCGAGCCCGGCTACCTGGCGGCGCAGTCCGACCCCGGCTCCAACAGCGAGCGCAGCACCGACTCGCCCATGCCTGGCTCCGAGGACGATCTGGTCGCCGCGGCGTCCCTGCACAGCCCCGAGTGGAGTGAGGAGCGCTTCCGCGTGGACAGGAAGAAACTTGAGGCCATGTTACAAGGTAGGCATCCCCCGCGTTCTCGGGCTCCCCGACTCAGCCTCCAACTCCTTCCGGACATCCCCGGCCCACAGCCGATTTAGCTCCCCGGTCCCCTTCCCTGCGGAGCTGGAGGACACCCAGGGAACGGAGACCTCGCGGGACACCCCCCCTTCCACGCCTCTCAGGTCTTTAGGCACCGGGGGCCCTGTGCTAACTTGATCGTCTTCAGAAAAGCCGAAGGCCAAGTTTGTGGTGGCTCGCCCAAGTTACGTCCTAGACTTTGGAGATGCCAACTTTAGCCAGGACACCTGGGCAGTGCCATACGGACCCTCTCAGATTGCACGGAGCATGCGTGACTCTCTCCCCACTGCCTGGCAGCCCCGAATTCTAGCTCTGTTTCTGTCCGTTTCACTCTCTCCGCTTGTCAGTATCCACTTCCTCCAGCTGAGGGGCCTGGTCTGGCTATTGGGAAACGCTCTGCAGATGTCAAGACTAAAGACGGGAGCTCCTGCCCCCGACCCCCACCCTGTGGTCCGAGGGGCCAGGATTGGGGTTAGCAGCCCAAGCGTGGCGATTGTGTCGGGGCAGTGCTGCTGTGTTGAGGACAGTGTGTGTTCATTCCCTGACAGGCTTATAAAACACATCTTGAGTTACATTCAGTCCGTAAAAATCCTTCTGTGCTATGGATGTCTGACTTTGTGTTTCACAATTCGGGATTTTTTTTTTAACTCCTTAATTTCTCTGGGACCTTCCCAGGCCGAAAAGCTTTAACCATACTGGACGAAACGAATTCAGATTTATAACATGAGGATTGGAGTGAACGCAACACCGTCCAAGGTCATTTTGACCTTCCTTAAAAATGTTGATAACTAGCCTACCTGTAGCCACCAGTGCGGCTGATTTCCCACATCCAAAGAGAGAAATGAGGTCGTTTGAATGACTATTATTCTTTAGATACAGGTAGAGGACCAGACATTAGTCTCACTGAGGGTGCTGGTGAAGATTCATTCAGTAGCTAGTGTCCTTTTATCACAGGAGGATTGGAGCTTTTCTAACTTTCTTTTGTGCCTTTACGCATAACTCACTTTGACTTTATCAATCAATACATCGCGGTATGGGAGCACTTTAGTTCTCCGTGGAAATGCAGTGGCTTTTTTAGAACAATTAAGCAGGTTATTTTAAGAGAGAACAACATGTTTTCCAAAACAATAACTTGGTGGAAACAAATAGCAGGAGTGTTTGGCAGGCATTTTGGATGTACTACAAACTTGTCTCCCTTGTTGCTTGCTTTTATTGATAAACATCACTAATGTGTGTCATGTCTCTGCTCCCTCTCTCCTTCCATCTCTTTTTCCTTTAAATTGTGTAACTTTGGAGGAGAATTATTTTTGTGATAAACTGTTCAAATAATAATATTACAAAGTGGTTTTGGAAAGTCAAACCCCGATTGCGTTTCAGTAACTCATTTTAGTATTTCATCTGTTCCGTAGTTCTTTTCGCCTACTTTCTGATTATAAAACAAAATATTAAATTTATGTCAGGAAAATATTATGAAATTGTTTGAACTGATAAGAGCACATATTCATCCTTTTCAACAAGTTTCCAGTTTGTTTTCTATGTGAGTTTGGATGGAGTGATGTGAAAGATCAATCTTCTAATAATACTACATCATCCTTTATCCGTTTTACCTGTGCACAGACAAGTAACGACAGTGATATTAGCGTCTGGGACGTTCACGTGTATAACCTGAGCTTTAGAAGTGCATTTCTTTTTTGAATTAATTCATTTTCATTTTGAATAAAATGAAATATGGGTGAGTTTTTTTTTTAATTTAAAGACTATTCCTGTTGCAGATAGGATATTCTGACATGAGATGATTTAATATTGCTTTGCAGAGTTTACATTTCTTCAATAGCCCAGATACAGTCATGCGTTGCTTGATGACTGGGATATGTTCTGAGAAATATGTCATTGGGCTCTTTCATCGTTGTGTGAACATCGTAGGGTTTAGGTACACAAACCTAGATAGTATAGCCTACTACACACCTAGGCTCTATGGTATAAGCGTATGGCTTAGGCTACAAATCTGTACAGCATGTTACTATACTGAACACTGTAGGCAATGATAACACAATAGTAGGTATTTGTGTATCTAAACATAGAAAAGTGTGTTACATCATGCTATGACATCACTAGGTGATAGGAATTTCTCAGCGCCATTACAGTCTTTTGGAACAACAGTGGTATATGCAGTCCATTGTTGACCCAAATGCACGTGTGAGCACTGAAATCATTCAGTCCTGGCTTCAAATCCCTACAGGACTTTGGGAAAATTCCTGGGTCTCTTTCTGCCTTCAGTTTGCACATTTGGAAAAATGGGGCTGAGATTAGGACCTTTCTCTTAGGATTTTGTGAAAATTGAAAGAGGTCATGCCTAATAAGCTAAAACTTGTCACCGTGTTTGGTAAATGATAGCTTAATAAACACCAGTTTTTATTTTTATTAATAAGTATTATATCGTGGATTCAAAAGATTTCCAGTGCCTACCACAATCTGTGACACACACTATATACTTAATAAATAGTTGGGGAACAAAAGAATTTTTCAAGTTCACAATTGCAGAAGTAAAGTAGAAACCAAGATAGTAAGTCTGGCAAATCAATAAATATTCCAGTATTGTTAGATATTCTTGGGTGGAAAACTTTTCAATTGGAAGGTGCCAAATAAGTAAAGTCTGCATTTGCCTGGCTGGGTTTCTGATTATTATGAATTTGGATTTGCTATTTTTCTGTTTACAATTGCTTTAAAATATGTGCAGGTTTCCAGTTTAAATCAGAATAAGTAAGATTATCTGCCTTTAAGTCTTCAGACTGTAAATTGGTGATTATAATGCTTGGAATTTATTTCCAGAGAGACTGTCCTGGGGGCAAGTTAATCTTTAATGAGTTGTATTTTTATTAGTAGAGAAATTCTTCTATGCAATGGACCAAAAATTCAGTGAGGTTAAAATATGGGCAATAGGGTAGTAGTCAAAGAAATGAAATACCATTCTTGGATGATCATTAAAACCTAAAAGAGTTGACATACATAAAAACCACTAGACTGAAAATGTTGGGAAATATCATGTTTCATGTTTTTTTTTGTGTGTCTAATAATGACTTTGGAACAGCAAGCAAAGTAGCTGACATTTTTGTTGTATCTAAATGAAGGTTATTAATTTTATTACCTACAGTTTTATAAATGGGAATTTATTTTTGAGTTTAGTTTGGGTTTTTGATGGGTGTGGTCGGTCTTGGAATGAATACCATGGAGAGCAGTTTTAATGATAAATAAAATTCATTTTTAATTTAATGCTGATTTTCAAAATTTAGATTTCATGCTTCACATGAGATAATAGTGTTAATTTATTTTTAAGTCAGTTATATGTGCTTGCCAGAGTATTGAGAAGCAAACACAGGAATCCTATACTAATACTTCTCTTTTTATATTAGAAAACATGTGTGTGTATCATAAAATTAAAAATTACCACATAAAATTTAGAAGCATAGGCATTTTCAAAGTTCTGAATCTCTTGGCATTTCAGCAGAGAAAGTAGGGAGTTTGAACAAGGGGGGAAACGGTCGACTTTCATGAACAGAGATGGATATCGGGTGGGCTTTTATGATACTACTGCTAAAGACTTCAAAAACCATGTTGCGTTTTTACAATGATAGGCAGCAATGATATCATTTGCTGCTTGCTTGAGTAGCAGAGCGAGCCACTAAAAGAGAGATTGTTTTACATCATTGATTAAAAGTACCAGCAGCAATTATGTTATCAAATACAGCAAACTTTAGTGAAGATTGTTTTATGATGCGAATAGATAATTTCTTAGATATTTTTTGTGGGAGCAGGAAGAAATATGAAGCAAAAATAATATGAAAATGGGAGAGTACTGGAAGTGAGGATAAAGAGTGAAGCTTAAATGAATAGAATTTTCTAGCTAATGCTTGATCAAGGCTAATAAACAATAAGAACAAATCAAATAACATTATGAGCTTACTGGTTAAGAGCACAGGGCTCTGAGCCAGATCTAGATTTGAATCTTGGTGTTACCTTTTAATAGGGAGCTTGGGAAAATTCATCACCTGCAATCCTATTTCTCAAAGGGGGTGTTAATAATAGTTCTTATATCCTGAGGTGGTGGTGACAATTAAGGCAAAAAAGGTATATGTAAACCATCACAGCACTGGCCACGTAGGAAGTGCTGAATAAACTGATAACAATATTCCTTGTAAACTGTAATGTATAAAGTGCACAAGGTTATATTGAAAATGAAAACCATGTATATTGGAAAGTGAATTAAATGCTCTTATGATTAATGAACATTCACAGTTATCTAAATATTAATATTGGCCTTCCTGGTAGCTTGCAGTGTATTGAGTGTCTTAGCCCTTTAAATGTGAATATATACTGAATAAAGCTCCATTAGACATGCATCTGGAATCCTAGGTTTTGCCCAGGATAGATAGAGCTTTTAACTCTCTTGAGTTGTCATTGTTCTTGGTTTGAGTGTTTTTCATTCTCTGACCCATCTTGAGCCATTTCCTTCTGATATTTTTCCTAAAGACTAACAGCAAAATCTCTCTTCTGTATGTTGTTCTGAGTTTGAGTCATCAGTGGTGTCTAAAAAGAAGCTTTTGCAAAGAAAATGCTATGCCTGAGTTAACATGTTCTGTTTGCTTGTCTGTAAAATGGGGATAATAACAGCCCTATCTTACAGGGATGATGTGAGCACTGACTGAGAGGATGCGTGTGAAATGCTTAGCCCAGTGCCAGGCACGTGGTGCTTAATAAACATTAGTTTAGCAGTAGCAGCACTGTCCTATATGATGGATGAAGATTTTCATAGAAGAGCATAGAAAACAAATGTTTGGTTTGCCTGGTCATTTTCTTTTTTAATTGCATCATTGGAATCTTTCTCTTTTTTTGCTGGGAGTAGGGGAGTGTTTGATTTTTTAGTGAAAATCATCCGCAAAAAATCAGAAAGTTTGTCAGGACAATTTTAGTTGAGTCACAGAGCAGAATTGAAAGTTAAAATTGCCTTATAGGCTAAAGAAAAAACACATCAGAGGTTGTGGAGCGTGGCAGCTCAGGAACTGCTGTCAGACTAGCCTGGACTGAGGTCCTTCTTCACCTCAGTATGTGAAGATGTCCTGAGAGGGACGTTAAAACCCTGCACTCAAGGGCATGGAGCGGGCACTGTCCATAAATGTTATCTCCGTGAAGACTTGGGGGGTTTTGGTTACGTTGATCATTGGTAATGCACAGTTAGAGAAGTTCATTATATCGATGACTTTTACAGGCAGGAATGTATTTGGCTGCGACTAACAGGAATCTTGACACAGAGTGGCTTAAACAAGCCAGGGATGTATCTTCGTCACCTAAAAAGAAGTCTGGGGCTAAGCTGTCCTGGCCCCAGGAGCTGCTCAGGGGCATCAGGAACCCAGTGTCTTCCGTCCTTTTAGGTCCTACCATCCTCAGCGTATGGTTTTTGGCCTTACTTTTGCAATATGGCTATAGCTATGCCTGGAGGTGCATCTGTGGTCTATGCAGGGAAGAGAGGGAAGAATAAAAATTGTTTTCTATTCAAGAGTTTGCCTTTTTATGTGACAATTCTCTCTTCTGGAACTCCCATCTGTATTTATTTGGTTACTCTTTGCTGCAAGAGACTCTGGGAATGTATCTTCTTTTCCAGCCTGTCTGGTAGACGTAGGCAAGGAAGAGGGATCAGAATAGTTGCTGAGCGATGCAACCTGTAGTTTCCCCGTCGTAGGCAAAGCAGAGGAGCATTGTGACCCCAAATTCAAAGTTGTGACTGAAGCCAAAGTGTACCTGTATTAGAGACTTTGGTCTGCACTGATAATCCCTAGAAATTTAGATTATTTGGTAGTGTTATATGTCAGTAGAATTTCTTTCTTGGCATAATCCAGGACTAAAACTAAATCCTTCAAAGAGGAAATACCTTCAATCACCTAACACTGTTCTCATCTTGTTACTCCTTTTGTGAACATGACCTAGGGCCACTAAGTACTGGAACTATCTTTTTATTTTTTTAATCTCCATTGTTTTCTCCATGTCAAATTTTTTTTCCATTGAAAATTACATGATACAATACAAATGCTCATTTTACTTTTTATTACTCTAAGATATCCTTTCTCTCCTCCTTCCTCCCACTTCCACCCATCTCAAATTTCTTTTAGAATGGACAGGTTCAGTGTAGTTCATGATTTTGCCCTGTTGGCTTTTCAAAGATTGGTCACTCCGGTATAATCTGGCCAAAAAAGCCTGAATTTGTTCAGAAGATGAAGCCATTTTGGAGGAAGTTTGATAGTAGAGTTATCATCAAGTTTGTGATATGTTTTGCTGTTTGAAATTGTCCACAGTGATGAGCTAATAAAATATACCAGGTAGCTCATCTTTAGTTCATTTTAAGATAAAATTATACGTAAAAAGTGCAGGGGATAATAGTGACCATGTATATTTAGGTACAATGCTTAATAAATTACCAGGGATGAGGCACAATATTTTTTTTTGTATTTTTTTGAAGTTTTGTTGTAGTTTCTTTTCTTTTTCTATGGTGTTTATAGTCTTTTTTCCCCTTTATTTTTTATTTGTATATATTCATGGGGTACAAGTA
>NW_012135525.1:5969911-5972309 GCF_000956105.1 Propithecus coquereli | reverse complement strand
GCCCGGCCTATAGTCGATTAATAGTACATTTAATTAAAGAAAAAATTGTTTTTTCTACAGTTATGAACGTCCATATAATGAACATGATTATATGGCTTTTTTCTCTTTTGGAACTGTATTCTGAGGAAAAGATTTGAGGAATATGGGTACTGAAGAATGATGGTGACTTTGAAAGCAGCCACCAATTTTTATTGAGCACTTACTGTGTGTGGGGTGCTGTTTTGGTGTTTTGAACCTGTGCAGTCATCCCAACCTCTCAGCAGCAACCCATGAGGTACGTATGCCATTGGGATCTGTATTTTACAGAAAAAAAAAAGCAGCTGTAAACTCTAAATTTGGAGCCCTGGTTTCTTTTTGGAATTCTGAGTGGATCTAGACACTAGTTTTCCTCTTAAGGTGGTTGTTGTAGAGTCTAGACTCTTAGTGTTGTGGAGACGTATGATAGCTGAGTTCAGGATGATAGACGACTACACTGCAGAATAGGTGACATCGCTTCTTGAGTTTTCTGTTGAACTGCAGAGGAGCTGGGCCTTAGGCCCAGGGATGGGTTATAGTTCTTAGTGAGAATGCAGGTGTTCCAAAGCTCTGCCTTCTCTAGCTTTGGTTAAGTTTTTCAGGTTCTTCCTTTATGAAACAAGGATAATAACACTTCACTCCTAGGGTTATTGTAAAGATTATGTGACGGTGTATATAAAGTTGGTCCACAATTGGTGTCTGTATTTTTCAAATTTGTCTCCTATTTCTCTCCAGCATCTAGCCCAGAGCTGTGAAAATAGCTGGATTGTGTTTATAGAATAAATGTCCCATGATGTATATGGATTAAAAACTTTGTCCCATTTTAGGCTAGTGGACCTGGCATCGACCTCATGGAATGGAACTTTAATGCTAAGTCACATGCTTGGCCTCAAGAAACACCAAACAGTTCTGCCTTACACAGGTAAGGCAGAGTAGTTCTTTGCACAGAGGATGGTCTTTCTTTACCCTCAGTCTATGGGGTATGTAGAATGTTGTAGTATATTAGTGGTAGTACATTAATATGGAGTTTTGAATGACGATATGCAAAATTCATTTTGATGATGAGATTCAAGTGAGGTTTAGTGTTAAGTAATTTATATCTATATGTGATCTGGATGAGTTTTAAATATTGAAATTTGTCAAGGTTGATACAACTTTTCAATTTATTTAGTTGTAGACACTGGATTATCTTGTTCTTAGAATAATACATCTTCAGATACTAGTTTAAATATGATTTCAAAGCATCTCAGATAAGAGATAATCCACTCTCAAAAGTAAGAATAGTCTTTTATGTTAGTTTGCTCCCTGCACTATGATAATCATTGAGTTATTTTGAGTTAAAAGGAAATCACTTCTCTCCAGAGTGGTTGGGTTCATGACTTGAGTTCATGGCCCAGTCTTGCTACTGACTTGGTTACTTTGGACAACCTCTCAGGGTTTTGGATTAGATGCTTCTTAAAATCTTTTTCTGCTCTGGTTTCCAGGTCTTTTGCACACCAGTGTACAATATAAACCTAGTAGTCCTTTGTGCAGTGTAGTGTTGGAGGCTGACTCAGCTGTCTGTACATGAGTAGTTTTGGCAGGAATTTGTCTTGGTCTGTACCACACACATGAGTATTCACAGCAAACGGGGAATGTGGTGGAATGAGGATAGTTGGAGTGTCTTGGCTTTGGAGGAGCAAGTACTCTCAAGAGAGCTAACCACGAGCTCTGTTTTCTAACATCTTGGCAGTCAAGTTTGTAGCACCCTGAATTCTGTGGGCTAGATGCTAGCTAATTTAAGGTTTTTACAGTAATTGAGCAGAGATTATAGTGTAAATCATAGTTGAGACTTGTTGGTGTTAACATACTGTGCTAGATGAACAACAGAGATCATATGTTTCCCTAAGTAGCATCTTTTTGTCACATTTTCCTTTTCCTCTGCTAACGTGTCCAGTTAACAAGCTTCATGTGCCAGGATTTATATCTAGCACATAAACCACTAGAGTTACATGGCAGTGAAATGTAATAATGTTCATTAGAGTGAAATCTTAATAAAAATAAAGAAATATGCCCAAATTTCAAGTATTTTCAGAATTATTTTAATTGCTTGTTGATTATTGAGAGCTAACACAATATTTCCCTTATCTTGCATAAAAGACCACTAAAGCTTATGTTATCTATGTTCTGAGTTCCTTTTATCATATTTTGAGATTTTTTGTTAAAAGTACCTTTTAAAGCAAAGTCAATAGTTTGGCAAGATTTTATCTTTTTAATTGCTTGATTATAATGATTTAATTTTAAAAAGCCAGAGAAAATATATATTTGGCTTAAATGTTACAGGAGGATTCATGTAAAGGCGTATTCATTTTAACCTGGGGGAAATTTTTTTTATTAATAATTA
>NW_012135525.1:5967667-5969861 GCF_000956105.1 Propithecus coquereli | reverse complement strand
CCATACTACTTTCCATAGAGGTTGTACTGGTTTGCAGTCCCACCAGCAGTGTGTGAGTGTTCCTACCTCTCTGCATCCATGCCAGAATTTGTTCTGGGACTTTTTGATAAAAGCCCAATTTTAATAATTTATAATGCCTTTTGCAGCATGTAGGGATGATTTTGGCAAGAAACTCTTGTCGTTATGCTGCGAAAGCTTCCACATTTGGTTTTTAATCCTTGTGGTACTACCACTTGGGACAGTCTTCAAAATGCACAAAACCATCAATAGAAACATTTTGTGGATGTTATACATTTGAAAATCCTTTTCCTACCTACTAAGCCACTTATCCTTGTAGGTGATGAAAGCATTTATATTTATAACAAGTATTAAATCTCGTTTTCATTTGTGACACTGACATATAGAAAATAATGCTCACTTTTTAGCTATAATGCAGTTTCTGTGTTCTAGTGAAAAAGATAAGCACACATTAGTCTGCGTGTTGAGTTGATCTGGAGCTTAACTACATCTCTTGTGTAGGAAGGTGCTTAAATGTAGGATTTGAAAATTAGTTGCTGCTGTTTTTTCTCCTGATTTTAAAAGCAATACAAACTTATTATAGGATACTTGAAAGTATAAACAGATGTAAAAAAGAAAAACCTGAAGTCATGCCTAAGTCCAGAATTTGGCAATAACCACTGATGATATTTTAGGAATTTTTTTCCTGGTCTTTTAAAAATATGCCCACACAGAATTTATTTTTGCAGCACATATTGAATTCCTACCATATGTCAGGTACAGTGTTAAGCTTTGGGGATGCAGATGAAACCAAGATAGAAGTCCCTACCCTTCTGTGACTTAAATTCTAAGCTGGGATCGTACCTCCCATCTTTTTCACTTGGCATCATACCATGGGTATTTTCCATTTTATTAAAGATTTTTGAAGAACATGGTTTCAAATGTCTATATAATTCCCTTGATATATCATACTTTGTTTAAACATTACAACATTTAGAACATTTTTAGGTGGCCAGACAATGGAAAGAGCCTAATGTTTTCATTCAAACTGCTCAGAAATCAGATCTTGGCTCTATCATCTGTAAGCTATTAGCTGTGTGGCCTGGGTAAAGTTAATAACTTCTTTGCGCCTCGGTTTTCTCATCTCTAAAATGGGGCTAAAAGTGCTTATCTTTTAGGTTGTGAGCGTTAGAAATACTATATGTAAAGCATCCAAAAGTGCCAGGTGCAGAGCAGGTACTCAAGATATGACAGATAATGAATATTAATACTGCTATCCCAAACACTTTTGCCTAAAAACCTTTTATGCATTCTTGATTATTCTCATGGGAAAAAAATCTTACTAGTGAAATTTTGGGGACAAAGGGCACAGACATTTTAAGGCTTTTGATCAGTCTTGCAAAATTATTTTCTGGAAGTTTCTCAGATTAGGCAGAAGAGACAACAGATTCGCAGGGTGTCTACTCCTTGTACATGTGGTCCCCACCACCTGGCTTGTTTGAGCCGGCACATGTGAGGTACTGAGAAGCAGCTGAGTTGAGTTACCAATACAGAGTTAGAGTTCTAGTTTGCCTTTTTCGTTGAAAATTTTAAGTGTTGTTTATTTTACCTGATTAGTGTGTCTGTGGATCAGTATTTCTTAAAATTTGTAGACATGAAAATCACCTGGGATGTTTGTTTAAAAAGGCAGACTCTGAGCCTCCCTCCAAGATTCTGATTTTGTAGGTTAGGGCGTGGTAGTGGTGGCAGGGATCTGCATTTTGAAAAGAATCTGAGTCTAACGTAGGTGGTCCCAGGACCATGCTTTGAGAAACATTGCTAAGTGATTGGAGGATGGTCAAATCATTAAAGTTAAGAAGATTCAGATTCTTTTCTTTCTTTAATTCCCTTTACCATTGAAACTAGTACTTTTTCCATGTTATTAAACCATCTTGAAGCATTTTAGTCTGGGATCATAATTTATAACTGGCATGTTGTTTATAGTGGCTTGTTGTAAGGATCTTGAGGAAAGAGCACAAACCTATATATTTCTGTGGAGGGGATGGATTATCTATTATTGCACAGTATATTTGCCATGCATTCAGTTTTCCTACAGACTCCCATTAAGTTAGACATAATAGACACCTGCTTAATATATTATGAAATAATTTAAAAGCACATGCTTTTTTATTATTAATATAAAAATTTAAAAAGCAAT
>NW_012135525.1:5961402-5964736 GCF_000956105.1 Propithecus coquereli | reverse complement strand
AGGGATCTGTCTATAAAAGAACATGGTTGGCACTTATATTGTTACCTAAACAGAAAAATTACCTTAAAAAATATATTTACTATCAGTAAGTGGACAACTGAGATGCATTATCTATGTAAATATATTTGACCAAGTCAAAATGTCGGGGTGGCAGTCTGCTCTTGGTTTTTGGTGTACCCTTGGCCGAAGAATGACCAGACACACCAAAGTGTCGGGTCCCGCCTCTTTGTGGACTGTTATCCTAGTTCTTTGGCTCCTTGCTTGGAAAAATCATAAGCAGGGCCAGTGCAATGGAGTGACCACAAGCAGGAGCAGTTTCACATGAATAGCTTTTTATTGTAAAATGAAACAGGTTTGTCTCTGTGAGTGGAGAGAGACAGACTGACTGACCGATTCTCTGGGAATTCTTGAGTTGTTTGTGTTTATTGGCTTGGTCCAGGAAAGGGCTTTCAGGAGGTGTCCGATGTTACCAAATGATTAACAGGTGTTCTCAAGGTTGTATCTGCATTTGCCAGCTGGAGCTCCTTCTCTAAAAGCCCTACCTGGGGGGAATGAACCACAAAGTAGATTTAAGCTAATGACATAATTAGCTTTAGGTTATTCCAACTCACTTTCCAAATCCTATTATGCCTAGGCTGGGGAATTCTCAGATTGGTAAAGCGTTGCCTCCTTCCCCAGGTGTAGCAGTTTCTCGGGATAGGATTAAGAGTGAGGCAACACCAAAACGGAGTGCCTGCCCTTATTCTTCTTCCTAGGTGGGGCAGTCTCTGAAGACAGTACCAAAGCAGGGCATCCTTGTCCCCAGAAGAGCCAGAGATCCTGGCTATCTACCTCACAAAAACAACTAGGCTTTAGCAACAAAACATAAAAATGGATATGGATTTCAAGAGAATTCTGCATAAATGATTAGCTTTCAAGCTTGTGAAAGTTTTCTCTCATTATACATCATTTGGGAATGGCAAAGCTATCTACAATGGGAAATTGTTGCATGTGTTAGGAAAAAAACATGAGTGCATATTATGGGACCGCACAAGTGAATGAGGCCTTTTGCCTTTAAAAGAAATACAACCTAATGAAAGAGAGAAATGTACTTGTTAACAGAAAACAAAAGGAGATCACATAGAGTAAGGCCTTAGTTACTTAATGTGCACCTTAGCCTTAGGTCTCCTACATCTAGTTTCAAGACAAGGAGATGCAATGAGGGAATATGGAGAATCAAATAGGACGATGGCAAAGCCAATACAATGATGCACTATCTAGTTTGTTACTTCTGAGGATGACTGCTACTTCTGGTGAGGCCCAGAGACTATGTTCCCTAAACTGCTTACCTAAAAGATGAAAAGGAGTGGCATTTGTCTATCAGCTTCTATCTCCTCATTGAGGAAGATCCAGGGTTGCCTCATGGGAACTGCCTTTCCTACACTTTTGGGTTACTACACTTGAGATCTACCGGCCCCCACAAGCATCCAACAAGCTCTCAGGGAAGGACGTGAGAAGTATGTCTGGTGTCGGTGTCAGCACAAAGTGGTTTGATACCTACGCAAAGCTGTTGACTGTAGCCTGGCTGGAATTAGAGATGAAGCATAGCGGAGGTGAGATGGTGTATAAGATGGTGTGTCTAGTACAACATCTTTATATACTTTAAATGCAAAAAAAATTCAGAAAGGGAGAGGCAGAAGTGGATGTTTAAGATATTTTATACCCATTGTTCTAAAGCAAAGAAAATTTCTTACTATAAATTCTTGATGACTGCTATAGAGTATTCTTTATGAGATTACAGAAATAAAACTGTCTGCACTCAGCAAGATGGCAGAATAGGAAGCCCCAGACTTTTTTCCCCCTGCCAAAACATTGACTTAGTAACAATATATGATCCAAAGGAGCCTTTATGAGAATATCAGATATCAGTTATGAACTCACAGTACTCTAAGCAAGTTCAAAATCAAGTACCACTGCTTTGGAACAGGTAGGAAACTCTGTTTCATTTCATTTGAGTCAGGCCCTCCCCCCAAGCTAGCATAGCTCATGATCAGGAGGAAAAGCTCAATGCCTGATTTCTCTTTTGGGAGTGAAAGAGAAGAATGGATTGTACATCCAGGGTTCTGGCCTTTCAAGACTACCCCAAGGGACTGATTTCTGTACTGCTTGACTTGGCATGCTGATCAGGAATCTGCATTCTTGGGATGCCCAGGGTGCTGAGAACAAAAGAGAGCAGCATTCTTTTTGTGGCAGCTCCAGAAGAACCTGTTGTATTGCAGACAGACACCAGAGGAGCAAGGGTCTACAAGCTCCTGAAAAAGAAACCAGCAAACCTCTCTGATTGTAAAGTTACACAAGCCCAGAGAAGATGCATCCCCATAAAAGGTTTGAGATGCCCCCAGAATCTCGTGTAGGGCTGTTTGGTAAATGTCTTTCTGTGTACAAAGCCAGTCTGTAAAGATGGGAAGAGGTGGCTATTTTTTCAAATACAAAAATTACAACAACAACAAAAAAACAATGCACATGAAGAAATAGGGAAATACAGCCCAAATAAAGGAACAAAATAAATTCTCCTGAACTCAACCCTAAAGAAATGGAGATCTTTGAATTACTCGATAAATAATTAAAAATGAACATGTTAAATTATCTTAGTACACTACAAGAAAACATAGATACACAGTGAAACTATACATACCATGAGAATATTAACAAAGAGAAAGCAATTATAAAGAAGGACCAAACAAATTTTGGAGCTGAAGAAGACAATAACTATAGTGAAAAATCAACTATAGAGGATCAATAGCAGACTTTATCAAGCAGAAGAATCAATGAACTTGAAGACTTGAAATTATTGAGTCAAAGGAACAAAAAAAAAGAATGAAAAAAATGAAGAAAGCCTAATGGACTAATGAAACACCATCAAGTAGAATAATATATGCATTATGGGTGTTTCAGAAGGTGAAGATATAGGGAATGAAGAAGAGAGTGTATTTGAATCTGTAATGGCCCCAAATGTCAAAATCTGAAGAAGGAAACAGACATCCATATTCAGGAAGCTCAAAGGACTCCAGTCATGACGAAACCAATGACATTTACACCAAGACATAATAAAACTGTCAAAGACAAAAAGAATATTGAAGGCAGTAAGAGAAAAGCAACTCAGTATGTACAGGGAGTTCCCATAAGATTATCAGTGGATTTCTTAGCCCAAACGTTACAGGACAGAATGAAGTGGGATGATATATTTAAAGTGCTGAAAGAAGGAAAAAAAAAAAAACCCAGCCAATCAAGAGTATATATATGGCAAACGTCCTTCAAAGATTAAGGATAAAGACCTACCTGGATAAACAAAAGC
>NW_012135525.1:5957840-5961352 GCF_000956105.1 Propithecus coquereli | reverse complement strand
AATGAAGTGGGATGATATATTTAAAGTGCTGAAAGAAGGAAAAAAAAAAAACCCAGCCAATCAAGAGTATATATATGGCAAACTGTCCTTCAAAGATTAAGGATAAAGACCTACCTGGATAAACAAAAGCTGAGGAGTTAATTACCATTATACCTGCCTTATGAGAATTATTAAAAGGAGTCCTTCAGGTTGAAGCAGAGTAACACTAGACAGTAAGGCAAAAGCATATGGAAATATACATCTTTCTGATAAAAAAATACCAATAGAAGATGCGCAAGGAAAATGAGAAAGGAATCAAAGCATGTCACTACAACAAAAACCAATGAAACAGAAAGGAAGGCAGCAAGAGAGGTAAAGAGAGACAAAATAACTGTGAGCCATACAGAACACAATTAAATGGCAATAGTAAGTTCTTACCTGTCATTAATTACTTTAAATGAAAATGGATTAAACTTCTCAATCAAAAGACAGAATGACTGAATGGAATAAAAAAGACCCCACCAAGATCTAACTATATGTTGTCTATAAGATACTTACTTTAGATATAAAGACATACATAGACTGAAAGTGAAATGATGGAAAAGTATTCCATGCAAATAGTAGCCAAAAGAGAGCAGGAACGGCCATACTTATATCAGATAAATAGATTTTAAGTCAAAAACTGTCACTACGTAAAGAAGGATATTATATAATAAGAGGGTCAATTCATCAGGAAGATGTAACAATTATATATGTAACTAATAGCAGAATGCTGAAATATATGAAGCAAACATTGACAAAACTGAAGGGAGAAATAGTAACATAATAATAGGAGATTTCAGTACCATACTTTCAGTAACCAGACAGAATATTAACAGGGAAACAGAGGACTTGAAAAACACTATAGACCAATAGGACCTTACAAACAAATACAGAACAGTCCACTCCCAGCCAGAGCAATCAGGCAAGAAAAAGAAATGAAAAGAATCTGAATAGGGAAGGAAGAGGTTCAGTTATTTCTGTTTACAACTGACATGATCTTATACATAGAAAATCCAAAAGATTCCACACCCAAAAAAACTATTAGAACTAATAAACAAATTCAGCAAAGTTTCAGGACACAAAATCAACACACAAAATTGAATAGTGTTTGTATAAACTAGTAATGATCAATCTGAAAAGGCAATTGAGAAACCAGTCACACTTACAATATTATAAAAAAGAATAAAATACCTAGGAATAAACCAAGGAGGTGAAACCCTTGTGCACCAAAAACTACAAAACATTGCTGAAAAAAATTGCAGAAAACACATGGAAAGACATCCCATGTTTGTTGATTGGAACAGTTAATACTGTTAAAATGTCCATACTACCCAAAGCAATCTACAGATTCAATGCAAGACCTATTGAAATATCAATGTCATTTTTTTTTTCAGAAATAGGAAAAACCATCCTAAAATTCATATAGAATCTCCAAGGACCTGAATAGCCAAAACAATCTTAAGAAGGATCAAGCTGAGGCTGCACGCTTCCCTGACTTCAAAACATATTACAAAGCCTCAGCAATCAAAACAGTATGGTACTGGCATAAAGACAGACATATTGACTGGTGGAATATAATAGAGAATCCAGAAATATGAGGGGACTTCAAGAAGTTCATGGAAAAATGAAATTAAAAGATAAAAATAAAAAATATAAGCTTTGTTTCTTAACATAAGCTTCATCAAGGTCAAGACACTTCAGTAAGCAATGATACCAGCCATTTAGTCGATCTTTAAAGAACTGAGGGTCCTGGGGATTTTATATTAATACAGTCTTTTTTACATTATTAACTGAAGAAAAATGGGTGCTCTTTACAGATATTTTAAGATTTGGAAACAAGTCAGTAGGAACCAAATCAGGACTATAGGGTGAATACCTAATGCTTTCCCATCAAAACTCTAGAAAAATGACCCTTGTTTGATGAGAAGAATGAGCAGGAGCTTTGTCACAGTGTAGAAGGACTCTCTGGTGAAGCTTCCCCAGGTGTTTTTCTGCTAAAGCTTTGGCTAGCTTTCTCAAAACGCTCTCATCATAAGCAGACGTTATCATTCTTTGGCTCTCCAGAAAGTCAACAAGCAAAATGCCGTGAGCATCCCAAAAAACTGTTGCCATGAACTTTGCTCTTCAATGGTCTACTTTTGGCTTTGACTAGACAACTTCCACCTCTTGGTAGCCATGGCTTTGATTGTGCTTCATCTTCAGGATCATACTGGTAAAGCCATATCTTGTCTCCTGTTACAATTCTTCAAAGAAATGCTTCAGGGTCTTGATCCCACTTGTTTCAGATTTCCATTGAAGGCTCTGCTTTTGTCTGCAGCCGATCCAGACACGATGGTTTTGGGTACCCATCGAGTGAAAAGTTTGCTCAACTTTAATTTTTCAGTTAGAATTGTGTAAGCAGGACCAGTTGAGACGTTTATGGTGTTGGCTATCGTTTCTCCCGTTAATCATTGGTCCTCTTCAATTAGCGCATGAACAAGGTGAATTGTTTCCTCATAAGCTGATGTGGTTGGTCTGCTGTTGTATGTGGGCTTCTTGTTCAACATTGTCTCATCCCTTAAAATAAATTTTTCATTTGTAAACTGCTGATTTCTTTGGGGCATTGTCCCCATAAACTTTTCATAGAGCATCAATGATTTCACCATTTTTCCACCCAAGCTTTACCATAAATTTGGTGTTTGTTCTTGCTTTAAATTTAGCAGAATTTATGTTGCTCTAATAGGGGATCTTTTCAAACTGATGATGTCTTATCTTTCTTAGTGCCTCAGACTAAATCCTGTTCAGATATGTTATAAGAAGTTGCTACAAGTTTATTTTGGTGCAAAAATTTTTGTAAGCCATGCATAGTTTTTTCATAGTACACATTTTCCATGAAGTTTTTGAAGTCCCCTCATATAGTCAAATGATCTTTGACAAAGATGCCCAGGCTGCACGGTGGGGAAAGGACAGTCTCTTAAACAAATGGTATTCGGGAAACTGGATATCCACATGGAAAAGAATGAAGTTGGACCTTTGCCTTACGTGCAAAAATTAACTCAAAGTGGATTAAATACCTAAATGTAATACCTGAAGTTATTAAGCTCCTAGAAGAAAACATAGAGGAAAAACTTCATGATATTAGGTTTGGCAATTTCTTGGATGTGACACCAATAGTACAGGTGAAAAAAGTAAAAATAGACAAATAGGAATTTTATGTGAGGCAAGGAAAAAACACTGAGTGAAAAGGCAACCTATGGGAGAAAATACTTACAAACCATATATCTGATAAGAGGTTCATATCCAAAACATAAAAGAACTGCTTAACTCAATAATAAATGATCACATTCAAAAATGGGCAAAAGATGTGAAAGGTGTGGATCCTGATTCAGTCTTCTACATGTGGCTATCCAGTTTTCCCAGAACCATTTATTGAATAAGGATTCTTTTCCCCAGTGTATGTTTTTTTCTGCTTTGTCAAAGATTAGATGGCTATATGAGGATAGTTTTACATC
>NW_012135525.1:5947304-5956135 GCF_000956105.1 Propithecus coquereli | reverse complement strand
TCTTGTATAGTCCTGGATAGAGCTGGAACGCATTCTACTAAGTGAGGTATCCCAAGAATGGAAAGACAAGCACCACATGTCCTCACCATCAAATTGGTTTTAACTGATCAACACATAAGTGCACATATAAGAATAACATCTATTGGATGTCGGGCAGGGGGGAGGGGGAAGGGGGACGGAGGGGACGGGTATATGCATACACAAAGAGTGCAATGAGCACCATCCGAGGGATGGACACACCTGAAACTAGGACTCGGGGGGCGGGCAAGGGCAACATACATAACATAAACATCTGTACCCCCATAATATGCTCAAATAGAAATAAATGGGCAAAAGACTTGAATAGACATTTGTCAAAAGAAAATGTCTATATACAAATAGCCAGCAAGCATGAAAAGATGTTCAACATCAAGTACTCATTAGGGAAATGTAATTCAAAATCACAGGAGACACCACCTCACACCCAGTAGGACGGCCATTGTTTAAAAAAAAACCCCAAAACCCAGAAAATAACAAGTGTTGGTGAGGATGTGCAGAAATTGGAACCATTGTGCACTGTTGGCGGGAATGTAAAGTGGTGCCACTATGGAAAACAGTATGAAGGTTTCTCAAAAAATTAAAAATAAAATTACTGTATGATCCAGCAATCCCACTTCTGGATATATACACAAAGGCATTGAAAGTAGGATCTCCAAGAGATATTTGCACACTCATTTTCCTTTCAGCATTATTCCCATTAGCTAAAAGGTGGAAGCTGTCTATATGTTTATTAACAGAGAAATGGATAAAAAAAATGTGGTATATAAATACAATGGAATATTATTTAGCCTTAAAAAAGAAGAAAATCCTGTCATATGCTGCAACATGCATAAACCTGGAGGGCGTTACGCTAAGAGAAATAAGCCAGTCACAGAAAGACAAATACTGCATGATTCCACTTACATGAGGTGTCTAAAATATCCAAAGTCTTGGAAACAGAAAGTAGAGTGGTGGTTGCCATGGGATGAGGAAAGGGGGAAAGGAGTTGTTGTTTATTGTTTATAGTTTAAGTCTTCAAGGTAAAGAAGTTCTAGAGGTCTGTTGCATATAGCGCACATAGTCAGCACTACTGTACTGTACGCTCAGAAACAGTTAAGTTGGTAAATTTTATGTTATATGTTTTTGACCATAATTTAAAATGAAAGAAATAAACCTGTGTGATGTCATCTGATGTTTTACCTGATAGGACAGATTTGCCTTTGGTAAGCCTTTATGAACAGGCATAACCCTTTAAAAACCGTTTGAAAGTTTTAAAAAGGAAAGAGCAAGAGCAGACACTTGAAGAGTCATAAATGGTTCTTTATCTTTTGTTTATAGCTTTAAAAGGGGAGCACTTTCTGTGTTTCACAGGGTGAACACATTCATCCATTGAAACTGGAACCATGAATATTTCCTTCTGAGCCTTCCATAAAGTAGGTCTGCATGAAGGCAGAGTCCTGCGGTAACTAGAACCTCGTAATAGCATTTACATTTGGTGTTAACATGCACCTAACAGGAAAAAGGATTCAGCTATTTTCAAGCTCTCAAATCCCAAATGTGCTGAATAGACATTTCTTTTAAAAAATAAATATACAAAATGGATTTGTGTGACTTGAAGTAAAAGAAATGTTCTTGCATGCCATAGTTAACAATTGTAATAATATCACTTACTCAAGTTTCCATATTTTTAAAGTAGACTGTCATGGTTTGGCTTAGCTACGAAATTAAATTATTGCTGGCTTGCACATTCCTGTTGGTTACACTATAATCTTTACCTCCCTTGGAAAATATGCCTGATTTTGAATGTTTATTTCAGGCTACTTGGCTTGAAATGCCTCTGTTTAGCAGCGAAGCATGGATATATATGTGTGATCTGTGTTA
Source organism: Propithecus coquereli (assembly GCF_000956105.1). Lineage (NCBI taxonomy): Eukaryota > Metazoa > Chordata > Mammalia > Primates > Indriidae > Propithecus > Propithecus coquereli. The sequence goes on along the minus strand of NW_012135525.1, from coordinate 5,954,236 downwards.
TGTATCTAGAAAGGAAAGAAATAGAAATAAGTTTTACACTTTGAGTGTTTACAAATACATGATAATAGAGATATGAGGCACCTCAGAAATGGTATGAAAAACAGTATTCAGTAAAATTAAATTCTCTTGATAATAGATAAGAATGTTTCTAGTTATGTATGTATATATGTTTATATACACATGTATACATATGCATATATGTCTCTATATGGTATCGGTTGAATTGTGTCTCCCCTCCCCGCTCAATTTATATGTTGAAGTTCTAACCCCCGATATCTCAGAATGTGACCTTATTTGGAGATAGGGTTTTTACAGAGGTAATCAAATTAAAGTGAGGTCATTAGGGTGGGCCCTAATCTATTCTGACTGGTGTCCTTATAAAAAAGGGGAACTTTGGGCATGGAGTCATTCATAGAGGGATGACAATGTGAAGAGACACAGGGAAATGACAGCCATGTACCAGCCAGTGAGAGAGACATGGAACTGACCCTTCTCTTAGAGGCCTCCAAAGGAACCAAGTCTGTTGACACTTTGGTTTTGTACTTACAGCTTCCAGAATTGTAAAACAATAAATTTCTGTTGTTTAAGCCACCAAGTTTGTGGTATGTGGTTACAGCAGCACTAGCAAACTAATTTTGCAAACTAGTATTTCTCTATTATGCTAGAAGTCAAGATATACTCAGCTATAATACACGATTAATCTTTAAATATTTTAACTTAGTATCTCCTAAGCACTCTTAAGAAATTAGTTTCTGAATTTTGCAGATAGAGAAATTAAGGTTGTCCATGACGATGAGGCACTTAGATTTGGAGAGTGAACCCTACTTTGCATAAATAAAAATCAGACTTTCTCTTATTCAAAGGTCTATATGAGTTTGTGCAGTTTGTACTACCACCAGAGCCTACTGGAAACCTAATAAATTCGAAAGGTTGAATCAGGAAGAAACAAACCTGCCCTAATCAGCACCAAAATTAAAAAAAAATTCTCAAAATTACACATATTGGAATTAAATTTTCTGCAGATTACAAACAGATGCCTTCATAGGACCAGCTTTACCCCTGTCCCAAGTAGTAAGTGCCTTTTTATGGTGCTTGTTTTGTCATCAGTAGAAGGGACACCTGAGTTCAGTGCTTGGGCGAGTGGAGGGTGCAGTGTTCCCTGGGCTGGATCCCTCTGCATTCCATGGCATACCTAGATTGGATGTCCGTGTTTGCTACCTCCAACCAGTGCGAGAACACACCTGGGGGACCTGAACTTGTGACTGGGGAGAATTGGAGTTAGTGATAGAGAAAAAGAATGTTGTCTTACAATGTTAGGTATTTTTGTTGTTGCTGTGGAGGTTGGGAGAGGTTAATCTTTGGGTGAAAAAGTTCTATAACTACTTGAATTTTGTAGACTAAGACAGTGAATATTGTGAAACTGGCCTGACAAATGATTTTCACAGTAATTTTTATTTAAGAAATAAAAGAAACTACGTTATACTAAAGCTAGCGATCTTTCCAGTCGTGTTTTTGGCTAAGTTGTTCGATATTCTGTTAACTCAAAATATACTAAGGTATGGTATTTAAAAAGTTTTAAACTAGTATTTAATATAAGACTAGTTTTTGGAATAATGAGGAGCCAAAAGCTTTTGCAAAAATTGACTTAGTCATTGGTAAACTTTTATCTACTCCAAAAATAAATTTCATGTTTAGAAGATAGGTAATCAAGGGACAGTTTATGATTTATTGTGTTTATGAATTTGAGAATTTTATGACACTAAATTTTTGGGATAGAATTATTCTATGTTATCATAGTAAGTTATTCTTTCTAAATATACATTTTTGTGCTTTTATTATGACTGTTTCCATCCTAAATATTTTCAAACCCACAATTTTTAGTTATAAAATATTCTAATCAGCTCAGAGGATTTTTTGGTTTTGTTTTTAACATTTTAAATTGTGAAGAATAACACATATGCAACAAAAAAGCAAAAATGAATAGCTCAATAAAATATTACCACTGCTCAGATCAAAGAAGTGAATACTGTCTGCTTCCCAGAGGTACTCTGTTCATGCCTACTCGCTTACCCTTGAAGGTTACAGCTATCCTCATTTTTATGGTAATATCTTAATTTGATTTCCATATAGTTTTACCACCTGTATGTGTTTGAATCCCTAAATACTTTTTGCCTAATTTTAAACTTCATATAAATAAAATTCTACAACATATAATCTGTTGAGCCTGGTTTTTCTCAGTCAGAATTTGAAATTCATTGGTATTATCGTATATAGCTATAGTAGATTGATTGATTTTCATAGTATTTACCTTCATCCTATAAAACTTCCTGTAGCATGTCTTGTTGTGCAGCATTTCTGGAGACCAGTTTTCTTTTATTTGAACACATTTATTTCTGCATTTGGTTTTTTTTTTTTTTTTTTACTTTGGAGTATTCCGTTGTATGAATATACCACCATTTATCCTTTCCATTGTTGACAGTCACTTATGTTGTTTTTATGTTTGGCTAGTTGGCTAATATGAATAAAGCTACTGTGAATGTTTTTGTACCTATCCTTTGGTAGACTGATTTCTGTTGGGTGCGTACCTACAGATGAAAATGATATATGGTAAGAATATGTTTTGTTACAGAAGATATTGCCAATTAGTTTTCCAAAGTGATTGTACCATCTTACACTCTTATCTATAATCTTATAGTTTTCCATTTACTTCATAAACTTACCAATAATAGATGTTATAAGTCTTTTTCATTGTAGCCATTCTGGTGAGTGCATAGCAGCATTTCATTGTGGTTTTAATTTGTGTGTTCTTGATTACTAATGAGATTGAGCATTTTTACTTGTTTGCCGGCTATTTGGATGGTCGCTTTTGTGACACATCTATTCGGTATCATGTAATCTTACATTGTTCCAATGCCTATCACCTAGCTGAGAGGCTGTCAAGAACATTACTTGGGTTCTTCATTTGAAAATCTAACTGAATTATTGACAATATCCTTATGTATTACAGGCCATTTATAAATGACTTTTGTTTTACTGTAAAAGTAACATATGGCTAATATTGCTGCTAACTTTAGCCTTGCCTCTCAGGTTATTTCAGTCACCTTTTTGTGTAAGCTGTATACAGGTATGCTATTGTAGTATCACTTTTTAAATTAAATATTTATATGTAAACTTTCATAAGTCTGCTCTTCTAGGTTGATTTAAAAGTAATTCTTTAAAATGTGGATCAATTTTAAACAATAATTTCATTTTTAAAGTTTAAAATACAAATTTTAGACTCCGAATTATTCTTAGAGCATATATCACCGTGGCTATGAGATGTTTGGCTATTTTATCGTGGCTTCTTTATTAGATATGAAAGTTTAAGGTTTAATGTTTGGTCTAGTGTTTTTCTACATCTGAAATTGCTCATAATCTTGTCTCTTAGATTTGAATAGTTGTAACTGGATTGACTTCAAATTTTTTCTTTAAATTTATTGGAGATATATAATATTAATAGAAACAAAATGCCAAGGTAAGTTGGTGCTCCATGCAGGCTAATGATGTGCCTCTTTTTCAGCTCATGTGCTGTAGATGTTTGTTGTGCAAACATTGCCTGGCGAGGAAGGCATTGCATGGGGGAAGGCTGGAGAAATTAGCTTTCTGGTGGTGGCTTGAGCCTTTTTTCTTGTATCAAGAAATTTTGCTGCTGCCCAAACTTGCATATTCCATCTAGCAAAACAAACCCACCCCATCTAACTAGTTCTGCCCTCCTTAGAAGACCCTTCATTGTATCCTTTGTGGATTTCACTCTTTATCCCAATTAGGTTACCAAGTTATTCTTTCCAAAACATACAGCATCCTTTCTGGGTATCGGTTTGGTAAATACTGTTCTCTCTGTCATATTGCATTTGAAGTGATATATTAGTGCCCTAGAGATGTTTTAGACTAGCCTTCAAAAGTTTAGCATTCTTAGTAGCAACCCAGTTGGGCTGCCCCTTATTTTAGTTCCAAGAGAAGTCTGCACAAGGAAGGGCCTGGAGCCCTGTTCTTCTTTGTGTCACTTCATGAGTCCATGTCCTTCCTCTGTGTTAAATTCTTAAACATCTGGAAATGGGAGTTAGCAGAGTATATTTATTTATATCTTGTTTGATCTATTACGTATCGATTCTAATGACTTCTTTCCTGAACCAGAATGAAGCAATGAATGCTGTTTTGGCATTTTTAGTGTGGTTGCCCATTATTGCCTGTATAATTCAGAATGCTTCTGGGTCATGAAACAAAAATACTGTTATTTGTATTAGCATACGGATTTTGCTGCTCTGTCTTCTAGTTTATTGTTTTTCAAATTCTAGGAGTAATAGGGCCGAAGGTTGTAGAGCTGTGGTAATAAGTAAAATGGGCTGGGACACTGAAAATAGGGAGTGCTGACGATTGAGGCAAACTAGAGAGGCTACACCTGGCTTAAATGGGCCACCTGTTCTCTTACATCAGTTGCTGTGGGGATGCAGGTCTGATGCGGGCAGATCTACTGTTGTTCAAACCGAGAGGCAGAAATTTGAATTTTTACATGTAGTCCCCCAATTTTTATTATTGACAAATTATGTTTACAGAAAATATTTACGGGTTGAATAAAATACCACCTGTTTTCAGTCTCCAGGGACTGAAACTGTTAGAGCTTTACCTCCACTGAGGCATTGTTCGTGACCAGTCCTGGAAGCGTCAGCTCTGGGGACCTTGGTACTGAATAGCTCTCATAGTTGCAGGAAAAACCCAAGTCCAGACGACACCCACAGTTAACTATAGTTTTACCTAACTAAGTAAAAATCTTATTATTGTAATTTATTTTGTTATCCTATTATCAGTAGTTTCAAATGCTTAAGAAAAAAATTAATACTAATGTGTCAGTTTTGCAATCCAGAGGATGTTGGTACTTTTTTTTTTTTTAACAAAAGAGATTTAAAAAAATGATAACACATTTGCCTCCTGCCTTGCAAATGTATCAGCTTTTATTTATTTTTAATATTTAAGGAGTGAATCAGACTTTCATATGTGCTTGGTTAAATTGGTATCTAGAGACATAATGGAGGCTTCTTATTTTTTTCATTGGTAAGAATTTGTAATTCATTCTAGTAGAATTTTAAAAATCTTTTTATTTTAGAGCAATTTTAGATTTACAAAAAAGTTGTAAATATAGTGCAAAGAATTTCTGTCTACCTCAAATCCAGTTTCCCTTATTATTGACATATTAATCAATGAACCAGTAACAATGTGTTATTATGACCTAAAATCCATGCTTTATTCAGATTTCCTGATTTTTTATCAAATGTGCTTTCTCTGTTCCAGGATTCTTCCCAGGATACCACACATTACATTAATTGTCATGTCTCCTTAGGCTCCTCTTGGCTGCGACGGTTCCTCAGCCTTCTCTTGTTTTCAGTGACTTTGACAGTTTTGAGGAGTGCTCGTCAGGTATTCTGTAAACGTCCTTCAGTTGGGATTTGTCTGATTTTTTTTTTTCTCACGATTCAGCTGGGGTTATGTGTTTTGGGGAGGGAGTCTAGAGGTAAAATACCATTCTCATATCAAGGATGCACACTATTGTGGTGATTGATCTTTTACTATTGATGCGAATCTTGATGACCTGGCTGAGGTGGTGTTTGTCAGGTCTCTCCATTGTAATGTCACTGAAGTCACTGTGCGGCTCACATCTAAGGAGGGAGTCACATTCCACCTGTGTGAGAAGAGAGTGCCTACATAAATTATCTAGAACTCATGCGTGGGAGATTGGTCTCTTCTTCCCCATTTATTTGTTTTTCCAATAGTTTCTATCATGATGAAATGTGGATATTTATTTTATATTTTGGGTTATAATCTAATACTACTATTATCACTCGGATTGTTCCGGCTTTGGCCATTGGGAGCTCTTTCAGTTGGCTCCTGTGACCCTTTGATGTACGCCCATCATTGTTTTTGTTGTTGTTTTTGAGTACTTTCTTTCTTTCTGGCACTATGGGATGCTCATGCACCTGTTGTATATTCCCTGCCCCAGTCCTAGAATCAGCGGTTTTTCCAACGAGCCCTAGTTTTTTTGATTGGAGAATGATATTAGAAACTAAGATCTGCTATGTTCATTGCTACTGGAATGTGTTGCTTCTAGGTTCTTTCAGCTGACAGAGCCAGGGAATATATTGTGTATAACAACCCATTCACATATTTATAAATATTTGTATTTATATCCATTTATATCTATATTTAGCTAAACATGAATTCATACTGATGGCTCTAGCTGTAATCTATTACCACATGGGTTATTAGAGTTTTCTCCTGTTGCTTGTCTGTAAACTCCCACTCCAACAGTGAGAAATCTGGCTCCCATGATCCACAATCTATTTACTAAATTGTTCAACTCTAGTATATAATATAATAGTGGTTTTAGAATTCTTACTTGTGAGAAACAGCCTTATCCACAGAGCTTATGTGCAGTTCCTTTTGCCTTTAGTCTTACATACTCCACTTATTTCTAAGGATACTTAGGTCAGCATCTTCCCCATTCTCCCTCCATGAGCATATTTCAGATATTTGTTAGATTCTTTCGTCACAGTCTGCATTCATCTGGGATTCTCCAACCTCTCAAATGATTTCCTACAATTTGCAAACCTTAAGGTTTGCTCTGTATTCTGTGGGTTTTGGCAAATGCACAGTGTCATGTATGCCCCATTATAATATCATACAGAATAGTTTCACCATCCTCAAAGTCCAGTGTGCTTTACCTATTCAACTCTCACCTCTTCCCAAACCCCTAGCAATGACTGACTTGATTACTAATTTCTGTAATTTTGCCTTTTTCAGAGTATCATGTAAATGTAATCATACAGTATGTAGCCTTTTCAGACTGGCTTCTTTTATTTATACAAATGCATTTAAGAGTCATCTGTGTTTTTGTTATAGTT
>NW_012135525.1:5912521-5945718 GCF_000956105.1 Propithecus coquereli | reverse complement strand
TGTACAACATGTTTCAATATATGTATATATTGTAGAATGGCTAAATTGAGCTAATTAACATATCCACTACTTCATGTAATTTTTTTTGTGTGACATTTAAAATCTGTCTTAGCAATATAATCATTATTATTAACTGTAGTTACAAGGTATGCAGTAGATCTCTTGAACTTATTTTTCCTAATTGAAATTTTGTATCTTTGACTAACATCTCCCCAATTCCACCCCTCTCCCAGCCCCTGGTAACCACCATTCTACCATCTACTTCTATGAGTTTGACTTTTTTAGATTGCACATATAAATGAGATCATGCAGAATTTGTCTTTCTGTGACCTCAGGACTTTTATAATTGGACAAATCTGTAGTTGGTGTTTTCAAAGTGTAATTACATGTCACTCTTATTTCTTAAACACACTATACTGAATTTATTGTTTTTGCCATCCCATATAGTATTTTGACCAGGAATCAAGAAATTGTTTTTAAAGTCTTATTTCTGAACTATCTACCCAAGTGATCTTAGGAAAGTTATAATTTCTCTGGATCTTAGTTGAACACTAGATTCAGTGATGAGATGATCTCTTAAGATCTCAGCAGTCTCTGAAATTTGGATTAATCCCTGACCTCATTGGTTGTGACATATAATAAGTGCTTTCCTCACAGTGATATTCAAGTATGTAGAACCTTACTTGTAGGCATGTGGTTTCAGACATTATTTTTAAAAATTCCTTATTCAACTGCCTTTTGTTGCTAAGCATTTCTGTGTCTCTCTCTCTCTATTTTTTTCTCACTGTTCTTTGGTTTTTCCCCTTAAATTGACTCCGACAGGGCTTGTTCATCTCTGAACTCTGTTAGTAGGCTCTCTCAATAAATGTGTAGTAGATGTAGTGATGAGCATAATAAAGGCTTCCCAAAGGTGTCCGTGTTCTAATCCCCAGAACCTGAGACTCCTTTACTGTGGCAAGGGGAATTAAGTTTGCCAATCAGCTGACCTCAGAGTAGCTCGGATTATCCAGGTGAACCCAATGCAGTCACAGGGGTAATAAGTGAAAGGATGCAAAACGTTAGAGTCAGAGGAATACAACGCGAGAATGACTCTGTTGGCCATCGTTGGCTTTCAGTATGGAAGGGGGCTGCAAGACAAAAAGTGCTGGTTGCCTCTAGAAGCTGAGAAAGGCAAGGAAACGGATTATCCTTTAGAGTTTCTAGAAGGAATGCAGCTCACCAACTCCTGGATTTTAGCCCTGTGAGACCCCTTTTGGACTTCTAACCTCCAAAACGGTAACATAATAAATTTGTGGTGTTTTAAGGCATCAAGTTTGTGGTATTTTTGTTACGGCAGCAATAGGAAATTAATACGGATGTCTCGTGCAAGGAGCACTGTTAATTAATTTGAGAAATTAATGTTGTGAAAATATTTATAAAATATTTTAAGACAAGTTTTTTTGGGGGGGAAGTAAGGCCCTTTGCTTTTAGCCTTTTCTTTAATGAACATCAAGAAGATTTTAATGCTCATTTTGTATGCTAGAACTTGTGTGTCTTTTTCAAGGTAGCTTTTTATAAGTCTTGTAATCGAGTACAAAAATACAAATCTGAAGTTATCAGGCTACTGGATCTGGATGGTAAAGAATTCACTCTTCATGTGGTAACAGTCTTAGTTTCTTGGTTACCTACAGTAGGATTAAAAACAGCGAATAATTTATATTTGCTTCAGACTATTTGGATGACGTAGAACAAGGATTTTATTTTTAAAATTTTATTTTTATTTGTATTTTTTAACAATTAGTATTAAAATGAATTACAGTTTTTCAAGGGCACATTAAATGAACAGATTTCTTACTGGGTGATAGGTAGAAGGCAGGAATTGATTGAATTCATAGTTGTTAGCCCCATATTAGAATCAGAAGGAGTTAGGAAGATTTGTAGAGGTCATACTAATTCTATAGTAAAGGGAAGTTGAGGGTCAGAGAGGACAGTTTTAAGAGATTAGCTCAAGTTAGCTTATCTGGTTTATTGTAGCTCTCTGAGCAGAACTTAAGTCTCTGGACTGCAAATCCAGTCTTCTTTTCCTGTCTTGCTGCACACAAAGATAAGACAAAAATGGGAGAATTTCGGGCTTTTAAAGTTGAACTTCAGCCAAGCCTATAGTTATGTACTTTTTATAAAAAGCTCACAGTGTAAAGATTCTCTTATTAAACATAGCAGCCATTATAAACACCTTAGAAAAACAGTCATTCCTATTTTATGGATCGGTTTCTGAAGATTCTGCTTTTGTTGTTGTTGTTCTTGCTGTGACATAACTCCCAATAATAGTGGTTTTGAAAGAAAGTGCAAAAATCAGACAAAATGCTTGCCTGTTTGCTAGGACAGCACATACACACTAAGAATTACTTTTATGTTTCTGACCCATAAAATAGAAACATTCGATGTGGCAAAAATAGAGGGCCTAATTTAAAAACTTTAATATTAATGTTAGTTTAACAATCTGATTTTTAAAGTACTTAACATGAATTACATTTAAATCTGCCTCTGTAGCCTTGTTAGAATTATATTTAAGTTTGGTATAAATTCTGTCACATATACCTCTTTTTCCATTATATATATTAATATTTTACTATTTCCTCATAATTTTGTTTGTATTTCTTTTGGCTTTGAGCCTGATCAAAAATATAACTAAATGTATAGATTCTGAATTCATTATTTTCGATTTGTAGGTTTGTCCAGATTTGTAATAAGTTCTTGAGTTTGTCTTTCAAAAGTAAAAGAACTAAGTAACTCACATAGCGGGGAGAGTAAAATAATAATTTTAGCTAAAATTGTGTAGATCTATGATAATTATTTGGGGAAAAAGTACATTTTTGAGATTTTTTTTGCTTGAATTACCTTTACATAGTGCAGATATCTGAAACTTGGTGTAAGGTACTTTATTCCTCTTGTAACAACCTCAGATGTCAGACTTGTATTTCACAGCTGAAGAGAATGGAGGCTATTGGCCTTTTCATTTCGGTGGTTGGCCCTAGGATTTAAGTAGCATACTAAAAGTTGCACCTGTGGTCCCATATTTTAATCTGTTGGATTGCATTAACTATTACTCCTTAACAGCATTGTTTTTCTGTAATGTCAGGAAGAGAGTTGACCATCCCATTAGTAAAAAAGTAGAGTAATTGGTAGTACTGGTGGGAGTCTTAAAAACATCAGTGGATATGGGCAAACTTTATTTTCTGATCATCAAGATCAAAAAAGGGAAGCTGAGATCCAGGTAATGAGGTTCTCTGTATGTGAAGTCAGTTAATTTTCAGTGGGCAGATCAACATTCTCATCTCGTCTCACGATAAATGATTAGCAACTCTTTGTACGGGAAGTATCAGTAAGTGATTGAAAAATATGGGTCACTGAGGGCTCTCATGTGAAACTAAATGTTGGCCTGGCATCTCTGGAACTCACATGATGGCCAGTCAGGTTGGGCTTCAGTGAAACAGAGTTTTAATCATTAAATGGAAATAGATGAAGTTGGTGAACAAATACAGTGGCTTCAAAGCCTGCAACTTTCGTTGGAGGAGAATCAAGTGGAATATTTCACCACCTGTGTTATCACTAAAGAGAATCAGTTCTATAAATGGTACTGGTTTCTCCAAACATGGTGTTCTACACTAAGGATCAGAACTGTCATTCCCATTTAGGTAGCATTTGAATGGAAAGTAATATTAATTGTATGTTTAAAAAATATTTCCTGTTTATCTGCTTAAATTTTGGTTATTTAGATAATTCATAAATTGTAGAATGAGAAAGTCTTTGTAAGGCTGGAACTTCTATTTATATGCGCTGGGGTATGGTTAATTTATGACAAATTATTAACTTGGAATGACTGTAAAAGTTATACCTCCCAAGTTGTGTTTAAAATGCTAGACTCCTGCTGAATGGGAAGCCTTGATTATGTCTAATTTTTATTGGCATGGATATAAGCATGCATGCAGAAAAAGATACATTCTACTCATTTGTAGCTTCCCAGAAATTCAGAATTGCATTACTAGTTCCAAAATAAATAGGCCAATTTGGTCATGTATTGAAGCATTTCACGCAAGAAAAAAATGTATGTTAAGAGTTATTAAATTCTTGATGGGCCATAAATACACTTAGCATAAAAGTTTGCAACATTGTTAAGGATATAAAGGGGAAAAGAACCTTGACCAAGAAATGTTACTTACAGAATATTGATAATAGAGTTAAGTAAGAATAATTTCAACCTCTCAGTCCCAATTTTTGCCCTTAAAATCGAAAGCAATTTAATTGATAGAGCACTAGATACAGGCAGAAATTTGGGGATTTTTTTTTGAAATCACTTTTTGGATTGTTTGTGAATTTATCTTTTTTAACAGAATTTACATTATTATAATTATACAAATATTGTTTGCTGCAGAATCAAGTAGTGTACTTGGAAGCAATTAAGAAGAAAACAATCTTAAATTACTACATGTGCATGTGAAAAGAAAATGTCCCAAGCATCAAAGTCCAAAGAAGTCTTAATTTTTCTCTTATGTTTCTTTTCAGTCATACTAGGCCTCCATTTTAAAAAGAAGTCATATGCTTTTCTTACATTATTGTTTTAGTGGAGCATCTTCTTGGGTAATTTCTTCATATGGGGTGTGTGGTAGGCAGAATAACGGCCTCCCAAATATATCTGCATCCTCATTCCTGGAATTTGTGAATGTCACCTTATGTGGTAAAAGGGACTTTGCAAATGTGATTAAGTTAATGATTGTGAGATGCCAGGATTATTCTGGATAATTATTTTTCCTCTGTCTGAATGATTTTCTTTAACATCTCTTATACTTTACGATTCTTATTTTGCCTTAATTTCTAAAAGATGTTTTCATTGGGTAAATCTAGGTTGATAGTTTTTTTTTCTTCTTTCATTTCTTTGAAGATGTTCCACTATCTTCTGGCTTAGATTGTTTATAATGAGAAATTGGCCATCAGCAAACATTGTCTTTGTAACTTTTTAAAAATGTATTTTTCTCTCTAATTTTGTAAAGATTTTGTGTTTAACATTGATTTTAAACAGTTTGATCTATATCAACATTTTATTCATGTTTCTTGTGCTTGGAATTCATTGAGCCTCTTGGACTTATAGCTTTATAGTTTTCATTAGATTTGGAAAAATTTTAACCATTATTTCTTCAAATATCCTTTCTGTTCCCATGCCTTTGAGAACTCCAATTACTTGTATATTTGTACCTTGTATACTTGTACCTGAAGTTGATCCACAGCTCATTGATGCTCTATTAATTTTTTCCAATATTAAAAATCACTGTTTAATTTTAGATAGTTTCTATTACCATGACTTTAAATCCACTAATTTTTTTTCCTGTAAAATCTAATGTTCTATTAATACTATTCAATGTTTTTCTCCCCAGATATTGTAGTTTTCATCTCTAGAAGTTCAGTTAGGATCTTTTGAATATCTTAAAATTTTTAAATTTTTTCCTAGCTTTCTGAACATGTAGTTACTATTTTTTATGTTCTTGTCTGCTAATTCTAATATATGACCATTCTGGGTTGGTTTTAGTTGATTGATTTTTGTCTTCATGGATTGTATTTTCATGCTTTTTTACATGCCTAGTAAATCCTCACTGGATGTTAGACATTGGGATTTTAACTTGTTGGGTCCTGATATTTTTGTATTCTTGAGCTTCGTTATTGGATACAGTTAAGTTACTTGGTAGGACCAGAGCAGCATATTTAGTCCAGGGCTAATTTTACCTCCTATTGAGGCAAAACTCTTCTATTAACAAATACTCTACATGATACCCTGTTAATTAGGAAGCTTTCCACTCTGACCAGGAGGAACAAGAGGAGATGTTCTCAAACTATGTGAGGGTTGGCATCTAATCCTTTTACGTTGTTCCAGGGTAGTTTCCTCACATGTGTGAGTTAGTCAGTACTTAGCTGCAGCATATAGTTGGGTCTTTTTTTATTTAGCCAATCTATATCTTTTAATTGAGAATTTCAACCATTTACGTTCAAGTTTGTTATTAATAGGTAAGAACTTATTCCTGTCATTTAAAAAATTGTTTTCTGGTGATTTTGTATATTTTTTGTTCTTTTCTTTCTCTTACTGTTTAGCTGTGTGGCTTGGTGGTTTTCTCTGGTGATTGGGTTTGATTTCTTTCTCTTTCTCATATTTGTATCTGCTCTATCGGTGATTTTTATACTTTCATGTGTTTTCATGATGGTACTTATTGTCCTTTCACTTCCAGATGCAGGACTCCCCGAAGCATTTCTTGTAAGGCTCTTCTGGTGGTGATGAATTCTCTCAGTTTTTGTTATTCTGGGAAAGACTATTTCTTTTTCATTTCTGAAGGGAAGCTTTGCCAGGTACGGTATTTTTTGCTGGCATTTTTAATTTCTTTCAGTGCTCTGAATATATCATCCCATTCTCTTCTGGCCTGTAAGCTTTCTGCTGAGAAATCTTACGTAGTCTGATGGGGATTCCTTTGTATGCGACTTTATGCTTTTCTCTTGTTGATTTTATAATTCTCTCTTTTTCTTTGACTTTTGACAGTTTGACTATAATTTTGGTTGAATTTATTTGGGGATCTTTGAGCTTCTTGATTCTGGATGTGTATCTCTCTCCCAAGATTTGGAAAGTTTCAGCTATTATTTCATTAAACAGATTTTCTATGTGTTTATTTATTTCTTTTTCTTTTGGAGTCCCTATAATGTGAAAATTTATTTGTTTGATAGTGTTTTGTAAATCCTGCAGGCTTTCTTTACCATATTAAGTTCTTTTTTCTTTGTCTGTGTGATTGGATTATTCCAAAAGACCTATTTTCAAGTTCAGAATTTCTTTCTTCTACTTGATCTAGTTTATTGTTGGAACTTTTGATTGTATTTTTTATTTCATTCATTGAGTTCTTTGGCTCCAAGATTTGTTTGGTTCTCTTTAATGATATCTATCTCTTTGTTGAATTTCTTGTTAAGATCATAGATTGTTTTTCTGATTTTATGAAATTTTCTATCAGTTATCTCTTGTATCTTGCTGAGTTTTCTCAGGATTATTATTTTGTATGCCTTTTCAGACATTTTATAGGTTTCTTTTTCTTTGGGGTCTATTATTAGATCATTACTGTGTTCCTTTGGAGGTGTCATGTTTCTCTGCTTTTTCATGTTTCTTGTGTCCTTACACTGATATCTGCACTTCTGGTGGAATGGTCACTGCTTCCAATTTTATGCAGTTGCTTTCCTAGAGTTAATTTTTTTTTTATTTCAACATATTATGGGGGTACAGATGTTTAGGTTACGTATGTTGCCCTTTCCCCCCCTTCCCCCCCCAAGTCCGAGTTTCAAATAATTTTTTTTTTCTTGTGCATGTGTTCTATAGTGTCAGTTGGATAGATGTTTTGGTTTTGATTATGGCTGGCCACAATAGTGTAGTCTTCATGTTATTTCTTCAGCTGGATTCAAGGACAGTGGTGTCTGAAAGTTCTTCAGAGGCCTAGGCTTCTGGTGTTTGTGGAGGTAGTGGCATGGCTTTGTTGGGGGGCAATGGCTGCCAGGTGGGCTGGCTCTCAGGTCCTGGGGAGCATGTGCAGGTATTGAGGGTAGCCTCCCCACCATGCTGGATTGCCTGCTCCTTGAGGTATAGGTTGCTGCATGGGCTTTGTGCATGGGTCATGGCTGTACCTCTGTGTCCAACTGGGGTCATGGTGTTGTAGCCTTTTGCGGGGGCACAGGATGATGGTAGGGCCACAGGGATATGAGATGCAGGGCCTGTTGGGCCCAGGGAAGGATGCACTCTGATAGTGATTCCCTTCTTAAAATGACACCATGTCATAGCTGGCTGGGTACTAGAAGTTGATAGGGGGACTGAGCGTTAATTTCCTTTCTGGAGCATTACTGCCACATAGACGCCAGGCACCTCTAAAAACTGGGCTCAGGACCTGTTAGGACTGGGGAGGTCTTATGTAGCTAGGATTGCAAGTGTCTTTGGTGGCAATGGAAACTACTGGGGGTCTCCTGCTTACCTTTGCCTGCAGTGGGGAGCCTGTCTTGGTTCTGGGCTGAATCCTGCCGGATGCTTCACTGTCTTCTCTATGATGCCATTCTGAGTTTTTGTGTCCAGAGGGCTTTCATCACTTCCTTGACTAATTCCAGTGTTCTCTCTTAGATATTCCACTTGAAGTGCAGTTATCTATTTGTTGGTTTTGCTCTTTTGTGGAGGAGATGAGCATTGAGCATCTCTAGTTAGCTATCTTGATGATGTTTCCTTTGTTTTTGACTACATGAAAGTTTAAATTTGGAAACAATGTAGTGTTTTAAAGTTTCCTTTGGATCTCTTAGCAACAGCAAACAAATAATTTTCTTTGGATTGTATTTTTATAAGTGATAAAACTTTTAGTAATGTGACGAAGTGATTGAAATTTCTTGAAAAAAGTTGCCAGAAATTTTTCTGATGTTGGCCATAAGAAATGGGCTGCATATTTGAGTGCACAAGGCATGTGTTTAATTGCTAGTAGAATCCTATGCCACATTTTATTATATACAGCTGTTTCTTTTGGCTTTCAAGTAGAAAAATGAAATAAAAGCTTTTTGCTATTTTGTGATAACTATGTCATCAAAGTTTTAGGAGAATGAAAGCTGATAACATATGTTAAGCTATTCTTAATTAAATTTTTTAAACTTCATATTTTTGTATATTTAGATATATATTTAGGTACAGTATAGTAATTTTAGGTCATTTTCAATTTTCCTTTTCCCCTTTTCTTTGTGTACTGCTGTAAAAATTGCATGGTTTTGCAAAAAGCAGAGTCTTTCACAAAGTGCTATGCTCACAGTTATTATTTATTTGCCGTGGCTCTAAGTCAAGTTCATAAATCAGAAAATGGTTTTGGCTCCCTGAGTGAGGCCAGAAGTGTCAGTTGCCGTGTTTGGACCAGTGGGCAGTCCTTGCCTTTGCAGGCAGCAGGCAGTTCGTATTGATCATCTCAAAAGCACCAGTAGTATATGCAACAATCTCCCATTTTACAGATGAGGAACCAAATACTCAAATCATAGGAAGCTACCCCTCAAGTCACTCAGTGAGCAAGAGGCTGACCTTTTGGATTTCATGACAAGCATGACATTACACTGTTTTCTAACTTTTCTCCTTGGATGTGGGTAGAGACAACTATTGGCTATTCTGTCGTCACCTGTCCATTATTATGGAGGTCATTGTACTCTCATCCAGAGGGAACGCTGGCCTGTCAGTTATAGTCCTGAACTAGTAGGGAAGTCCCACTGCTTTATAAAAAGGGGCTATAAAAAAAACCATTTTATATGACTTTATTAAATATAGCTGTGTATGGTTCTGGCTGTGTAAGAAACATGGATGAAATGATGTACTTTTAGAAATAATCCATTTTATTAACTTATTTTTAGCAAAATTTAACAGTATCTGAAATAATATACTTTAGACATAACTTTGTCCTTTTCATTTTACGTGTCTGTCATTGGTATAAAAGGGGAACAGAAAAGAGTTACTCAAGAATCAGGGTGCTGGCCCCTTTCTTTTTTGAATCTTATCTGATTCACTTATGTATCATTTTTGTTTCAACTCACTTAGCTGTCAGAGAAATTTTATTGTAAGCCAAGTATTCCGTCACTTTTCAGACTCACTGATTTGTCTCCTGGGTATAATGAAACCCTGATTTCTTTTTCTTCTTTCTCTTTCTCCTTTTTCTCTTCCTTTTCCTCTTTTATTCCCTTTTTCCCTCTCCCTTTTTTTCTTTCTGTAAAGCAAGAGGGATAAGAAGTGCATGAGTAAATATGCTATATGCTCAGTATTCCCCATCTGTGAATGGAGAAGTGTGCTATGAAATTCTTATGAGTAATAAAAAGGTAGGATATTCATTTTACTATTGTCTTTTGGAGGATGAACATACTAATGCTAAGCTTACTTGTGTTCCTCTTCTTTGGACCATATCTATTAATTGATTTTGTGATTCACATATGTATTACTATTAAATATTGTGTGTATATATATGTGCATAAATCTGATAATATATAAAAATGATTTTTCGCATTTGTAAATGGTCAGTGCTTAAAATAACAAATTCCAGGGCATCCATTTCCCTGAAGCTGAGAGGGTCAATTAAGTCATTTTTCATGGCTGTCTTCTGATTCCTATCTAGATTTTTCTACATCATTTTAAATTATGGGAGCCACTGATATAAATATTGTGTGTATATATATGTGCATAAATCTGATAATATATAAAAATGATTTTTTGCATTTGTAAATGGTCAGTGCTTAAAATAACAAATTCCAGGGCATCCATTTCCCTGAAGCTGAGAGGGTCAATTAATCATAGTATTTCTTGGTAACATAATAATTAAAAATGTAATTAAAAAATAGGAACAGTTAACCATCCAGTGTGGTCTTATAGCAGAAAGCAGTATTCTAATTTAATTGAATATTTCCAAGGAACTGAAACTTATACTTTTAACTATCAAATCATTAGAAATTATATTCTAACATACATTCTTCTGATTATAAAAATAATGAATATTCCTTATAGATAGAAAAAGTTAAAAGAAGGGGCAAGAGAAATTGTCTCTATTTAATTTAATTAATTTATTTATTTGGAGGGGGCACCCGGATTGTCTCTATTTTTAATATTCAATACTATTTAGTAATAATTACTGTTAACCCTTGATTTTAGTTTCATAGTCGTTTAATTTCTTTCTGTGAATATGCATATATGCTTATATATTTAAAAATCAGGGTCCTATTGAGCATATTGTAAAATATTTAAAGTTTTTATTATAGTTGCTTTTAAAATTCTATATACACATCTCTGTCTTTTTGAATACATTAATTTTCTTGGTGTGTTAAGATCACTATTTGGATATTTACTTTTGTACTGTAGGGTTCTCCCATTTTAATTTTTATGTTTTCCTGTTATGTTAATTTAGCTCTCCTAAAGCTAGGACCCCAACCTTTCTTCCATTCTCCTACTTTGTGTTTCGGTAACTAAGATTTTTAGGAATTTAGGATCTTATTAAGCATCAATAAGGTTCAGAGAGAGGATTTAAAGAATAAAGAGCAGAGTTTTTTGCTGAGATTTGTGGTTTTATTTTCATCAGTCTCCTTGTGGGAGCAAGAATAATGTCCCCAGAGATGTCCATGTCCTAATCCCCAAACTTGTGAACATGTTACCTTACTTGGCAAGGAGACTTTGCAGATGTGATTAAATTAAGGATTTTGAGATGGAGAGATTATCCTGGGTTAGCTGGTGTGCCCAGTGTAACCATCAGGGTCCTTAGAAGAAGAAAGATCATGGTCAGAGAGGAGGAGGTACACTGACAAAGGCAGAGGTTAGAGTGATATTCTTTGAGGATGGAGGAAGAGGCCATGAGCGAAGGAATGCAGATGGCCTTTAGTAACTGGAAAAGACAAGGACATTAATTTCCCCCTACAGACTCCAGAAGGAACAGAGCCCTGCTGATGCCACGATTTTAGTTTGTAAGCTCCATTTAGGATTTTTGACCTCCAGAACAGCCAGATATTTGTGTCATTTTAAGCCAATAAATTTGTGCTAATTTATTACAGCAACAATAGGAAACTATTTCCCCAAACAATGAGGGTTTTGGGGAGAGAACTGTATTCTTTACTTTTTAAAATCCAGCACAGAATACAGAGCATGCTAACAAAAGGTATAAAGGAAAGAATAAATGAATAAAGGAATGAATACTGACTTGAATGCTTGACTTATGCTCAAGGTTGTAATTTCCCCATTTAATTAAATGTTTATGTATTTTAGGACACCCTTGCAGCACACAAAGGGAAACATTTTTCAAGTGTTATCTTAATACTGAATTTCCTCAAGTGTTACTAAGAAGTGGTAGGGGCATCAAGAATGGAACTTATGTTCTCATTGCCAGCTGGTGCGTATCAATCGCTTTTGCTGGAAAAGTGACTCTCAACACATTCTCTTATTTCATAGGTCAGTTCAATTACCTAAAGCAAAAATTTCTGTATCCGTAGTCACCATCCATGCCTATGAGATTCTGATGGCTGTGAGAAGTGATTAATGGGCAGTGATGCCCTCTTGGCATGGCCATTCTTCCTGGTAGCCATGTACTGTGCCTGCTGTGCTGGTATCGTTGGCAGGTACCCCTTCCCTTCCGATGTATTTATGAGACAGACCCTTGCTTGGAATCTGTGTGTATTCTTCCGTTGTTCGCAGTTTCAGCAAATTTGCACATTAGAATTTTGGGGAAGGGATACTTAGGTCAACTACTCTGCCATTCTCAGTATAAAGCACAGGTGAAACCTGATGGGAGAATTATAAAAAGGTGTAAAAACTAAAAACTGCCCATAGTCTGGGGATAGGTGGTCAGCGGGAGTAGCTGCTCACATCTCTGGAGGCCTTAGTGTCGTAATTAATGTGCATGATGGTGATCTGGGTTAGATCGTGTCTCTTGTGCCTTATGAAAGATGGGCACAAAGTGTTTTAACACGTTCATAGAAGATTTTCTGTGCTTGATGGTTCATTTATATTTTGTTGTTGTTTTGCTTAAGGATAAAAACTTTAGTCTTTTATAATGATCCCCAAAGCTGAGGTTTTGTGTACATCTCATTAATCAGCCTTTCCCACAAGCTCTCAAAAACTATTTGAGTTCTCTTTTCTCTCTTAGGACAGTTATGAAGAAAAAGAGAAGACAGTTGTTTGTCATGTCTTAGAAAAAATATGTATATTTCTAACCTTTCAATTGGCTTATTTGACTTTTTTGTTTTAATATTTGGTTAATTTTTTTTTTTTTGAGCCCCTGCTGAATGCTATGGCTAGAATTGCATAGCCAGCTAATACCTAAGACAGCCACTGGCTGTTTCAAGTTGATTTTTTTTTTTTGAGACAGAGTCTCACAGTGTTGCCCAGGCTAGAGTGCTGTGGCGTCATCCTCGCTCACAGCAACCTCAAACTCCTGGGCTCAAGCGATCCTACTGCCTCAGCCTCCCTAGTAGCTGGGACTACAGGCGTGAGCCACCATGCCCGGCTAATTTTTTCTATATATTTTTAGCTGTCCAATTAATTTCTTTCTATTTTTAGTAGAGACGGGGTCTTGCTCTTGCTCAGGCTGGTTTTGAACTTCTGAGCTCAAACAATCCGCCTGCCTCGGCCTCCCAGAGTGCTAGGATTACAGGCCTGAGCCACCGCGCCCGGCCTCAAGTTGATATTTAAATACCTGTAGTTAAATAGATTACTTATAATGGCATTTTTAAAGTTCCTGGTATCTAGGGACCCCCTGACCATTTGTGCCTGGAGAGGGGAGGCAGTGATATCATCTGATTTTAAAGTAAGCTTCTTAAGGCCATTCAGGCAGAGGGACCTGCAGGTGCAAAGCCTTTGAAGTTGGAAAGGACATGATATGTTTGGAGAAGACTGAGGGATGTTATGTGATCAAAATGTTCAGGGGAGTGTGGGGAAGAAATTGGGGAAAAAACCCCCAAAAGTTAAAATTTCTCTTGGGTTGCGTTTGGTGACCCACACCTGTGATCCTAGTGCTTTGGGAGGCTGAGGCAGGAGGACTGCTTGAGGCCAGGAGTTTGAGACTAGCCTGAGCAGCATAGTGAGACCCCATCTCTACAAAAAATTGAAAAATTGGCTGGGCATGGCAGCACGTGCCTACTTGGGGAGGCTGAGGCAGGAGTATTGTTTGAGGCTACAGTGAGCTATGATTGGACCACTGCACTCCACCCTGGGTGACAGAGTGAGATCCTGTCTCAAAAAAAAGTAAAAACAAATAAAAATAAAAAACAAACTGCTCTCCTGGAGTGATAATTTTGCAATCAGTGACAATTCTATTCCCACTGACTTTCTGGCCATCGGAGTTTAGGTAATTTACTCATGTCTCTACCTTGGTTTTCTTATCTGAACAGTCAGTGGTGCTAACTATGTCCATCTCTAAGAGCTTTTCTAAGGACTAGATGAGGAGATACAGAGGCTGGAGCACACTGTCTGGAATTAAGTGCTTACTACAGACTATTCCCTACTTTTCCTCCTCCTCCTCAGGACCCTTTGTAACATCCCTGTACTTTCAGGAGGCCAGACCTGACTGAGAGATGCCAAACAGACCTACAGGACTTTGATAGGAAGAGGCTGGCATGGGGATGCCCTTGAGTAAGCAACGTTTGGCTTGCTCCTCTCAGACAGAAGTTCTCCTTGAGAGCACCGCGCTCTAAACCCGGGTCACATTTGTTCCAAGGCCTTCCAAAGCTAATTCTGTATTATGTAGCACTTATTTTAATGATCCAGTGGGTTATCTCTTCACCTCAAAGATTAAACTGAGAATTCGTTCTGGCAAGGATGAAAGGAAAGGAAGAAGGGTTGCTGGCCAGCAAAAACAGAATAGAGGAGAAACTTGTGCCCAGAACGCCCACATTAGCACACCACATCCACTCCAAGGAGGCTTTTCAATCTCAAAAATCCAGCCAGGGTTTTTTAGGTAAGGACTGGTCTCTGTGTTAGATGTTTGTCTTGGACTTCTTGACGCTTTTTCCTACTCCTGTGCTCCACTCCTCTCGCCCCATTGCCTTCTCTCCACTCAGGGGATCATCAGGAGGAAGATAAGAATCACATCTGAACACCCTTTGTGAGAACTCCTTGAAAATACCAAGGCCTTTCTCAGGAAGGGGAATCTGGCCCCAAAGCCACTGGGCTCGTGGCTTGCCGTGCAGTGGGTTTGGAAGTGGAGGAGTGCAGGGATGACTCAGGCTTCCCCTCCTTCACCTCTGTGTTCCTAAGGATCGATTTTTATAAAAAGACAAGGCAAGATATTCCACTTATTAAGTTATCCTTAAGAATTCTCTTTGGGCTTTTTAGATTTTTCCCTTCTCCAAAGAGCAAAGGTAGGGAAATGAACCTGGAGGTTTGATAAAAGTGTAGTACAAGGGCTGTTTGTGTATGTTTCAGAGTTACAGTGAAAGGAAGAAAATAGCACTTCAAGTTAAGTGAGTTATGTGTAAGAATACAGTTTATGCATCTAATCATATTCATTTGGAGATGGTGTGACTCAAAGTTCATCTACGCAGAGTTTCCTGGAAGTTCTCCGGTCTCCAGCCTCTTTAATTATACAGAGTGCTGCGTTTTCCTTCTTGTTGCAATTCCCCTCACCGCAAGGAACATGTGTACAAGTAATAATATTTAAACATCTTGAGGGTTCTATACTGCAATTGAAATGGAATGTCAGGAATGTTTTGAGGGGAAATATTTATTTCTATGACTATCCTTAAAATCTATAGCTTTGGGAATGGTAACTTGAGATGATTTTTAATCAACTGCAGTAAGCAGTAAATAAGCAAACATGATTGCCTAATGAGAGCATTTATAAGATGACTGTCTGTGTATTTCCTGGTTCTCGGGAGCCCAAATCAAAGCACTTTCATTGGAAAATTCACTTAAAAACAATAGATGCATTGTCCACTTCTGACGTCAGGGTTAGAGGAATTATCTTTGGCTAAGATTATCTCCTATCTTGCCTTGTAACATTGAACTGCGTGCTGTAGCGTGATGCCCGTGTGTGCTTTTCCTGGCTTGCTGCTCTCTTGGGTTTGGCCCTGGGGGATTTTAAGGTTCTCCAAGTTGGCCAACCCTCATGACGAACTCTTGAGCGTGATAGGCTGGAGGCAATGGCAGAAGCAGCCAAGATGACTAGATTCTGGTGTTGAAAGAGGATGAAGTGGAGCTATTCAGAACAGATGCAGAGTTACTTATTTCAATTGATCCCATCTTTTGTAGGCTTCTTTTCAACTTTAGAACTGCTTCTTACTTTGGCTTTGTATGTTTATCTTTCCCTTAACTTTCTAGCCATAATATATTTGAGTCAACACAGCTTAGAATTTGTGCCTAATTGGTACAAATACAGTTTGGAAACTTAAAGGTTAGGGAAGTTATGTGCAAATAGGAAATTTAACTTAAACCAGAACTGTGTATTTCCCAGACCTGAACCCATTTAACCTGGAATCACTAAGCCAACCACTAATTTAGCATCAACGTAGTCTAAATGGAAACAAATGAGTAACAAGTGTAGTTTTGGTTAGACTCTTCCAGATGCTCTTCCTTCATATGAAACATAAAATAGAGTCTCCCAATCATCTGTGTTCGTGAAATGTTTCATGATACCATTTCCATTTTGGGTTTGCAAAAATACTGCTGCTGATCTTCTTTTGTTCTTTTTGTGTAGAAATGTTTGCTTGACTGTGGTTTTTAGTACCCAGCAAATGTATCCACTTCACCAACTACTCATTTCCTTTACCTTCATCTGTCATTGCTGTGTATCCAGTGCATTCCAGACTTGCCTGCAGCTGTAGATCGAACAATTTGAACTGTGAATCTGACTTCTCAGTTTTCTTATTTCTGTTTCATAGACTCCAAGTTTTTAGAAAGGCAGTCTGACCAAATTCTCTCATCCAGAGCTGACCAGTTCTGAATAGAGTAATATGAATTCAGAGCTTTGCATAATTTTTTTGGAAAGAATCTTTGTTTTTCCCCTGGGCCTATCAAAGTACCCAGCTCATGGAAGATGATTAATTAAATACTTGTTCGATTGAACTGATATGGTCAAACAGTGCATTATTTTTATAGATTAGTGTGTTGGAAGCCAGATTTAGGGAGATCGCTTGGAGGCTAAAACTACATTATTTCCATGGAGATTTCTTTATGAATCTAATGTGAAAAGTGTTGATATGAACAAATTTCATTTTTAAAGTAATGTTATGATTCCTCAAATAATACATGCATAAAATTGAAAAGCACAGAAGTCTCCCTTAAACATGTATCTGTCATCATATCTACATATAGATGAATAGCACATATTTATGTTTAAATATGTAGAAAATAGTGCTAGAGGAGCAGAATAGCAACAGGGATTATATCTGGGAGATGGGAAGTGTGAAAAAACTAGACAGCCAGAGGAAAAAATATGCTATTGGTCCCTTAGCATTGTGGGTGCAGACTGAAATGTGAATATTTTCCATTGTCATGGAGACAAAGTCAGCTCTGTCACCTGGCCACTGCAACCTCAAACTCCTAGGCTTAAGTGATGCTCCTGCCTCCCAGGTAGTTGGGACTACAGTCATGTGCCACCACACCTGCTAATTTTTCTATTTTTTGTAGAGATGGTGTCTCACTCTTGCTCTGACTGGTCTCAAACCCCTGAACTCAAGTGATCTTCCCTCCCTGGCCTCCCAGAGTGCTAGGATTACAGGCATGAGCCACTGTGCCTCATTGATATCCTTAGGATGATTTTCTGTTGTTCTGTGGTATTCCGTCATATAGGTATTTGCTTTATTTTGGTTATGCTGTGGATGAGAGAGATGATTTGGTGCTTACTATTGA
Organism: Propithecus coquereli; assembly: GCF_000956105.1. Lineage (NCBI taxonomy): Eukaryota > Metazoa > Chordata > Mammalia > Primates > Indriidae > Propithecus > Propithecus coquereli. The sequence continues at coordinate 5,928,347 of NW_012135525.1, read as the reverse complement.
TAGTTCTTCATCAGTATTAATGGAAGGAAGCCAATGCAGGTAATTCATATTTGATTTTGGATTCTGTGTTATGAGGTTTTACCTCAAATAGAATAATGACACAACACCTTGCTATGCCTTGAATTTTTTTGGAAGCTGCATATTGTCCCTACTCAGATCTCTCCCGCTCTTCCTCTTTCTTCACTTGTAAGTGGGACTATCTTGGTGGTTGTATAGTGATACCCTGAGTTGAATTGCCAGCTTCTGTGACATGGGGTCCAGCTTATAGCATGTTATAGCATGTTAAAATATTCAGTGAATGTTCCCCTAACTCCTTTTCTTGCAAGAAGAGGTAGCTCGATTCTTCATAAAAAGTAACTCGATTCTGAATTTCATCCAACAGAAAATCAAACTTGGCCTTTGTCATGACTGAAGATGTTGGCTTTGCAGGGCAGATTTCCTGCAGTTTTTGAGCCCCTTAAGGCAGTTCTTAGCAGTTAGACGATAGTGCTGAATGAGAAGGGATGGATATTGCTGAGGCTCAGATGGTCTGAAAGAGGTTTTTGCTAATGCTTCTAAGCCAATCTGATGGTTTATAATTCTTCAGTTCTTTTGGGTAGGCATCAGTAGTGTAATAGACGGCAAGGTGAGGGCTGTATGTTCCCTCCTCAGCAGCTTTTTTACAGGCAGTGTGTAACTACCAAAGCGACTCTCACACTGAATTCTGCCTCATATGCACACCCTTATTAATGAGCGAGGCCCAGTTGTATGACTATTCTGTGACTATGCTCAGTGAGGTGCCAACTATGTCCTTCCAGTGCTCTTACAGTTCTGAGCACAACATGTGCATTTGAGGGAAGTTGTTCAGGCAGCATGACTGAATTCTAGCCATCCTTCAGAGTTGAAATCCTAAGTCTAGGGTACTGACCTAAAAGCGTTGGGGCATTTGGGCTTTCTCTGTATGCCCTGTTTAGTCAGGGACAGGGGTCCTCTACAATATTTCTAAACGACTCTGCGTTTTTAAAAAAATCACTATTTCACCTATAAAAAGTAATTTTTAACACCTATTTTGTTAATTAACGCCTTTGGTGTTCATGACAAATAAAGAAAGTGTAGACTCCTCCTCGCTGACTCTTGAATGCGAGCTTCCCGGGGCTTTCCGATGCTAAGGAGGCACCTTTGGGGGGTGTTCTCAGCTGGGGTAACCCACACCCCTGGGGCCAGGGTCAGAACCAACCAACACGCATTTGTCACGTGAGCAGTGCTGAAGTATTTTAAAGATAATTACAGACAACACAACAGAAGGATGTTTTGTGATTCTTCTTGCATGTAAGAATCAGATTGGGAGATGCATTTGGACACAAAAATGTTGAAATATAAGGAACATTTTTGTGGTTGATGGGAAAAATTGAAAACACATTTGATGTTGAGACTCTCCTGGAAAACCTAGGACATGTGCTTGCCAGAGAACAAGCCCTTTCAGTTTGCTTTTTTCTGTGCAGATGCCACAGGCAAGTGGAGATAAAAATACAGAATGCAGGCTAATAAACTTTTTCTTCCCATAAAATATATACATGTACTTTAAAGTACTATATATTAAATAAAACTTAATTTTATATGTTAATATATGCATAGCTGTTAAAGCTTACACAGCTCTTTCACCTTCAGCAATAGTTTTCAAATATTTTGGTCTTAGAACCCCTTTACATTTAAAAAATTATCAAGGACCTCAAAAGAGATTTCATTTGTATGGCTTATAGCTATTGATATTAACTGTATTCTCAATTAAATTGAGACAGTTTTAATAGATTTATTGATATACTTAAGCATAACAATAAATCCAATACATGTTAGTAAAACTTATTTTTTTCATGAAAAATTCTATGTTTTCCAAGACCAAATGTTCAGCGAGATGACTGACATTGTTTTACGTCTTTGCAAACCTCTTTTGTGTCTGGTGTACTAGATGACAGCTGTATTCTTACGTCTACTTCTGCGTGCAATCTGTCCCACCATCGCGCTTCATGTAGCCTCTGGAAAACTCCTGTGTACATTTGTGAGAAAACAGAAATGAAAAGGGCAACAAATGACTTAGTATTATGAATAGTTTTGACCTTGCAGACCTTTTAAAGGGTATCAAGGACCACCGGGGTCCCTGGATGACACTTTGAGACCTGCTGCTCTGTGGCTTCAAAAAGTGTTGTACCATCCATTATTTTGTGTGGTCCTCATGCTGGCTCCGAGAAGTAAGGACTTTCTCCATTTTATAGTTGAGGCAACCTGGGATTCTGGAAGACGTACTCATGAGTATTATGAAAATCCCTTAGCTACTGGTGCAGGCAGTTTTTAAATAAGGTTCTTCTGATGGCTCTGCTTCTGTGATTGTTCTTTTTTTAATGTCTTTGTTTACCATAAGTTGTGTTTGCTTTTTACTCAGAATTCAGGGAGAGGGAAGCATTTGTCTTTTATTGATGCAGCTTCATAATAGAGATTACTTTGTAGAGGGTTGTTTTGGCTTTGGGTGGTTTTTCAAACATACTCATTAAGTTTTTGTTTGTAATGTTTCAATGTCTGATTAGCATTTTTGACAAGAATTAAGTGATATTATTTACTGTGTTTTTTGGTGTGTGCTTCAAATGGGTTATTTAAGGACAGTTGTTTTATTTTCTCACCTATGTGGATTATGTTTCATATCTTTTGAAGAGCCGAGTGGATTTGGCAGAGTGTTACCTGGCCCCTAATTAACTGTATTTATGCTCTCCTCACACTCGTGCCCTCCATGGAGGTCAAAGCAAGTCTCTCTACCAAATCTTTTAGGAGCAAGTCTGTTGTGTAGGAACTGAGTTTTAAAATTTCAAAACTCCAGTGGATTGGTACTTTTTGTGCAGTGTACTGATCCTTTAATGTTCAATACAAACAAATTATGAGAAGAATGAAAATTACTAGAAAAGCAACAAAGACATACAAAATATAAGCCTGAATTTTTATTCTGTATGCACATAACTACTTTTTCAAGTTACTATCAGCATTTCTAAATGCTTACCCCCAATTTCTGTATCATTCTGTATTACCTGCTTGCTGTCTGGGAATACACACGCCATGTACTGGCAACGAACCACACTTTGAATAGTACTGATGCCCGTCACTGCCACTTTGCGTAATTCAAACCTGAAATTTTAGTTCTGTTACTTCCTGCCTCTCATTCTCAACCTCTGTTTAAAACTAGTGAATTCTTACGTATTCTTCTCTGCCTCCTCAAATATTTAAATGGTGTTGTACATTGTTACAAAAGTAAGGTATGTATATTCAAGGTATAATATTAAAAAGGATCACGACTGTTATAAAAAAACATTCAAATATAAGGTCAGATGACATTATTCTGAACCTTATTCTCTCAATAACATACCACCTCTGGCTTACTTGTTTGAGGGGGACAAAACAGAGAAAGTAAGTTATCCCAGATGTCTTGAGTTAAAGGAAAGAGTGAGTGATTGCTTATTTTTTCTTTATGGAATTCTTACATAACTTGTTCTATTGAAGACTTGTGGATGAGGGGAGGAACAGAGCTACAGCTGGTCGGAATGGGTAGCCTCTGAGAAAATGAGGGAAAACAGAAACAAACAGGCTGGTCAGGGGCAGAGGAAGCTTTCGGAGATAGAGAAAGCAACTTTGATCTGATCAGGTTGGTTTCCAACATGTCCAACAGTCAGCTGGACCTGTGGTCATCATGGTCAGTGCTGGGTTTCCCTGGTCATTTACCATTTGGTGATTATCTACCATGTGCCAGGCAGGGACTGGTTCCTTTTCATAGCCCCTCACTTAATCCTCACAAGACCCAAGAAGGAGGGTAAGAGAACAGAGAGGCTTATAAGGGTAAAATGTTTTTCCGAGGGCATGCAGCTAGTAAGTAGTGAGGCTGGAATTGGAACAAACATCAGTCTGATGCCGAAGCCTCTTGCTTTTTCCAGATTGGCTTTAAATTTCACAGATGGGGAGTTGAGACAGAGGAGATCCCATGAGCAAGCTATAACGTGCGTGGTACACCAGCCCCTATAGTTTCATGACAATTCCTACAGTACTTCTCCAGATAAAGAAGATGGAAGATGGCGAAGTATCTGTTTCCAGAAACATTTTTAAGGAAGTCAGAGAGAGGCCAAAAGGGACTTAAGTTTCTTCAGAGAGGAAGTTGAGAAACTCAAGTATAGCAAACCACTAATGCCAGATGTTATTTATCCAAAGGTTTTTGGCCACATTGCAGTACTTTCTGGATCTCTGCTAGTTCTCTGCAATCTTTCCGAAGCTGCTTTGAGTTTTCAAAATATATGTACCTGAATTTGAAACCATGGTCATTTAATCCAAAATATGCTCTTAAAACCATAAACTCTTTGTAATAACAATGGTGGAAGCATAGGAGGAATCATTTCAAATGATTATTTGGAGTATTATTTTATTCTAAGTGAAAAAAAATTTGAGCTGTCAACTATTTCAGCTAAACTGTGTTTCTGCTTAAAAAAAAAAAAATCACATTTAGCCCTCTCTTACTACATACACATAGAATGTTTGTTACTTAAATTTTTATTATTCCTTAATAGGCTAAAAGGAGATTACATTACAGCTATCTCTTTTTCCATGACAACAATAAGAAAAGCTTTTATGTTTAGTTATAAGGCAAAAAATAATTACTTATTAGCCTGTAAAGGATGTGAAGAGGTAGGTAGGCATAAGGGCAATTAAAATTTTCTGTTATAAAAAAGGTTATTGATTTGTGATCTCAATTCTCTAATTACCCTTCTTTTCCTGTGTGCCATTTTCAGTAACATTGCAACTTTAATATCTTGACTTTTGATAGTCATCTCTGTCCTCTTCATTAAAGAGTATTTTTGAGTTATTTTTCATTCCTGAGATTTAGTCATAGAATCCCTTCTAATTGTTGCTTTTTATGTATTTTTTTACCAGTACATTCTATGATCTGCCTTTGTCTTCTCCAATACAGGGCCCACATTGTATTTCAGTACATCACCCTAGTTGATAGAAAACTTGGGGGGATTAATCTTTTTCTTCTTAATAAAGAGTCATGAAGAAACTGTTTTTTCTTTTTGACTCTGATTGTTGAAAATGTTCCTTAAACAACAGCCCACATTCCTGCCTTAGTCAGGACGATGGAAATGATTGACTTCTGATGGCTGAAAACCTTGGAGTGTTTGAGAGTCACTCTTCCAGATATCCCTTCTCCCTAAATGTGTGGTAAATGACGATTTGGAAGGAATGGAGGTAAATGGCATCTGACGTAATTTTCAGAGAGGCAAGGGGTCCGGTTGCTGTGTCCCCATACCCCCATCAGAGAGAAGCACGAGACTTAGTATCTGAGCCATGCTCCCTTCCTCCTGCGTGTGCAGGAGTTCAACCTCCCTTCCCCTCGCAGGTGTGCAGAATTATCTCTGCCGCCTCTTTGCTGCTGCTTGTTGAAAGCTAGCCTCTGTGCCCCATCCTCCTGTACACGTGAAGGGAGAAGGCATTCCTTGACAGGACCTTTTAAGATACTGAATGGCCAGGAAGTGGCTATTTTGAAATAAATCCTCATGATGTCTAGATTTCTTGTGAGTCCATTCTTCATGAAAGTTATGGCTCATAAAGTTTCAGACTTGAACCCCACTGAGAATTGATGAGGAACTCAAAGGTCCCCTCCATACGATACCACTGGTGGTCAACCACACTGGACCTGCACTGTGCCCCACCAGGGGCCTCCAGCCTTGTCCCTGTTGAGCTCACAATGCAGCCCTGCCACCTTGGCTCAGTTTTGCCTCTGGCTTCCTTAGAATTGGTTTAAAAGTGAAGCTCAGTGGGTGTCCACTAGGGGAATAGTTCACTCCATGCTGGAGAGAAGACACTTGACCTTACTCTCGGGTTATGCTGCTTACATAAGTAAAATTAAAAATAAGTAATTATTTTTTCCTGTTGGTGCTGAAAAGGTCTTGTACCCTCAGTAAAACTAATTGTCTTTACTAAGGGAGTAGTTGTATGTGTGCAGGCATTATTTATGGCAAACACCGTAGTATTAACAATCCACATGACAATAGTCAGATCCCAAAGCCTGGCCTAGTGGGAAGAGTTTTCTTCCTAGCTGTATTAGTTCTAATTTTATAATCCATCCGCAGACAGAAATACAGGGCTCTCCCTCGATGTCATCTCTTGCTGCCAGGTTATTACTGTTTCCTTCTTCTAGGAGGGAGGCTGGGTGAGAAGTGTTCATTCCTAATCCTTCCTAATTTTTGAAGTAATGAGAGTTTGTTCTCCCCCACTGCAGAGCTAACTAGTCTGTCTCTGGATTATTCTGTCCAGTTGGTTGAATTGGTCTGTTCTTAGAGGAGAAGTAAGCTAATTTAGCTTTAGTTTAATTAGTAAGGTAAGTTTACAGGGCAAAGAAAGCACTGGAAGTCTTCCAGAGTATAAAAGAACAGCTTTTCGGATCATCCATTTTTTTGATAATAGAATGTGTACATTGTAGCTCTCTCTTAGTCACTCCAGTTTAGTTTTATAGCTATATGAGAATTGACTGTATTACATTTTGTCCTGAATTTTTTTTTTTTAATTGTTGTAAGAACCCTTAACAAGAGATCTATCCTCTTAACAAATTTTAAGTACAGGTTGGGCATCCCAAATCCCAAAAATCCAAAATCTGAAACTTTCTGAGTGCCGACATGAGGTGAATATTTGGATTTGAAATGCTCACCTGGTAAGTATATAATGCATATTCCGAAATCCAAAAACATCTGAAATTTGAAACAGTTTTGGTCCCAAGCATTTTGGTAAAGGATACTGAGATAATACATTATTGTTGGCTATCGGCACAAGGTACGGCATTGTACACCTGTACAGCAGCTCTCTGGAGCCTATTCATTTTACATAACTGAAACTTTATGCCTGCTGATTAGTGACTCCTGTTGGCCAGAAGCTATGCTTTGGATTTTTTGGCTTTCCCTGCCACCAGCCTCCCCTTCTCAATATCAAGCAATATTTTTATTAAATTTGAAAACCTCAGTAACCAGTGGGGTGCAAACAAATTAAATTCAGTGTATAACAGAACTAGTGGTTTTTAAAGATCAAACAGCATCAGAGGAACTTTATATTTAACAAATTTTAAAGTCATCTTCGAATGTCTTAATGATGGCAGTAAAACAGAAAAATTGTTTTGACAACTATTGTATTTGATTTTAGGAAAGGTTTTAATCAGGAAAGAGGAATTGATATTCAAATTTTGAAGTTGTATGCAAAAATTTGCTAGAAGTGTATAGAAATTTTATTTTCCTTTTAAAAAATAAATGACGGCTTTATTTCTTGGTGTTTTGGAATAAGTAAAATCTTTCTATTTTCCATATTCATAAAGTAAAAGAAGTAATCTTTTTATAGTCCTACATTTATAAGGAAAAAATGAAGTCTCAGATAATGGTGCCTAATAATCTTTTTGAAAGAGTGTTAATTGAACTTTTTAATAATAGTGCTTTTCTAAATTCTAGTCCTTTTTTTTTTTGTTTCTAAATTCTAGTTCTTCATGGAGCCACAAAAAATATTAGGTGGTAATGGTAATATTTATATTTAAAATATTAAGTTATTCATGGTCAACTTCTTTATTGCCATATATACGTGCTTAATACTATGTTTAAATGTTCCAGTGTTTTCGATCAATAGTTTTGGATTGATATGATCTTTGAGAGAATATATGAAGAATACTCATTTCAAGTTTTTTAAAGAGGGCATTTCAACTTTTAACGTGCCTCTGTTTTGTGGTCCTTAGAAAGAAAAAACAAAAATAAGGGAGCAACCAACACAAAGTGCAGGGATTTGGTTCTGCATTGGTGGGAGGAGCAAACAGACGTGAAGTATTAGAGATATTCAGGTTTTGGCATCAAATGATTGATTCTGGTTATTAATATACTGTATTAGAAATAAGAGAAAAGTGCTGAGGGACCCCATTCCCCTAATTTGGGAAGATTGAGAAAAGCACATCTGTTTGTTTTAATTGGGTAACATATGCACATGGAAAATTTTATGAGAGGAAAAAAAATATATACATTAAAAAATATCCTTTCTCCATTCCTCTAATCATCAAATTCCTCAGTCCCCCCTCCACTCACACTCTTTGAGATAACCATGTTTTTACCAGGTTCTTGTGTCTCCTGTCCCCACACCCTGCCCCCCCGCCGGGTCATACATAAGTATACAAGCGCATGTTTGCATACCCTGTTTTGTTTTAAAACCAAATCGTAATATTCTCTATATACTTTCTAGCTTTCAATTTTTCAGTTAATACCTTAAAGATTGTCTCTTATCAGTACTCATTCTTTCTAATGTTTGGCTGGACGTACTAATATTATTTAGCTAGTGTTCTGTTAGTAGACATTCCTGTTGTTTTCAATTGATAGTAGAGTATGTTCATGTTGAATTTCAAATGATCTTACAAAATCGCTCTGCATAATCTCTCTACTTTATATTTACAGCAAAAATGAGTGCTGTTGCCTAGTTTTCTACATTCTCACTAGCTTCATGTAGTCTAACTTTTTGACCTTTGTTAATCTAATACATGCAAAATTGTATTTTAATATAGTCTAGGCATTTCCTTTGAGTGAGGTTGAGCATAAAAGAACACATTGGACTGTCAGTATATTAGATTTGATCACCAACCTCTCAGGCTCTTTTCTTTCCAGCTTATTTCTCTGTCTAGATGATATGCATTCTTCTTAGCTTCAGTTACCATCCACTTAGATGTCTCAAAGGCTGCTTGTTTTAGTTTCCTATTGCTGCTGTAATAAATCACCACACACTTAGTGGCTTAAACCAACACAAATTGATTATCTTATAGTTCTGGAGGACAGAAGTCCAAAATCGATCTCACTGGGCTAAAATCAGGGTGTTGACAGAATTACATTCCTTGTAGAGGCTCTAGGGGAGAATTTGTTTCCTTGTCTAGCTTTCAGGTGTCTAGGCCACCTGCATTCTTGGCTTGTGGCCCCTTCCTCCATTTTTAAAGCCAACAGCAAAGCATTTTCGAATATCCTGAACTGACTCTTTTGCCTTTCTCTTCCATCTTTAAGGACCTTAGTGGTTACATTGAGCCTACTCAGAGAATCCAGGATAATCTCCTTATTCCTAGGTCAGCAGCTCAGTCATCTTACTTCCATCTGCAACCTTTATTCTCCCTTACCATGTCCCCTAGTTACACATTCCAAGGATTAGGATGTGGGAGCCATTACTCTGCCTATAATACCTCTCAAACTTCACATATCCACAACAGAATTGTGTCTTCCCACGCTAAACTTAGCCTTCCTCCAATGTTGTGTGTCTTAGTGAATGGCTCCACTGAGGAAATGAATGCCTCAGAGCTATCCCCGATTCCATCTTTGATTCCCTCACTTTTCACATGTATAATATTTCATCAACTTTTGGAGATTCTGCTGCCAAGACAGGTTTCAAGTTAAAGACATCTGCCTCTGCCACGCCTATACCAAGATACTTTTATCTTGTTCGAACTACTGTAAGAACTTCCTAACTGGTCCCCCAGTATGTTCTTTTGACCCCTGCAGATGTTCTCCACACTCCAGCTAGAGTGATCTCTTAAAAATGCAAATATGCTAATGTCACATCTCTTCTTGAAAGCTTCAGGATAAAAAATACCCTGATGTGGCCTTGAGCTTCTACCCCTTCTTCCTCATCCCATCATTCTCTGTCATTTTTTTTCCAGTTTTTACTTTGCCTCAGGGACTTTACATGGACTGTTGTTTCTGCCAGGAAGTTCTTCTATCTCCTCCTACCTCTTGCCATCTTTACCTAGTTAGCTCACACTCATTCTTCATATTTTAATCAATATACTTCCTTAGGGGAACCTTCCTTGTGCTCTTTGTTCTGTATCAAGGATCCCAGTTCAATGTGCTCAGAGTTCTCTGTACTTTTTCTTCATAATTATTGTCATAGTTTGTAGTTGTGACTGTTTTATTGAGTACTTGAGTATCTCTACTCTGCATGTAAACATAAAACTGTCATAACACCTCCTCCCCTTGTTTTTCAGTAATTTTTTCTCAGCTGTGCTAAGTTGAAATTCCTGTTTCTTTGAGATAGAATGTAGCATATTCCTTAATGATATCTCAACCAAATTTTATAACTTTCCTTTCTCCTTTCAGTAGTTAAGACTCAATCCTCTTGATTTTACATCTTCTGTCTTCAAATCAGGAAAGGAAGGAACCTCTCCCTATAAATTCTGTTCTCCTCCATAGGTGACCATGCCCTGTGGTCACCTTAGTCCCCTCTTTGTATTGACTGGGGTATGGGAGAGATGCTTCGTAGAGTCAGGGCCAATTTTGGTATCTCTTAGAAAGCTCTGAGCGGAAGTAGCTCCTGCAACATCTGGTGCTCCTCTGGCTGCTCTGTGAACATATATTGTGATGCACTTAGCTCTGGGCCTTAGCTGTGCTTTTATGATAGGAGAATCATTGCTGTGATGCTATAACATAATTTGTCTTCGTGATTGTTAACTAATTTTCCTGTCCCTCATTGGGCAGAAGGGTTCATGAATATAAGAATCCTATCTGTTTTTTTTTTTCTTTTCATTCGTTTCTCAGTGTTGTGTGACCAGCTGTTCCAGTTCAGAACTGAGGGGTTTCCAAGGACATGGGGCTTTTAGTGCTTTAGCAGGAAAGTACCGGGCAAGTTAGGATGAGTTGGTTAGTGTATTTCAGTGTTTTCTTACGTAGCACAGTGACTGACAAAGTGGCTATGAAACACTTTTTTGAATAAATGAATGTAGAAGAGTTTGACAAAGGCTAACAAGACAGGTTATAAATATATTAATGATTGTGTGTTTCTGTTTTACTCCATTAATAAAAATTCAGAATAAATAAAATTAGTCATTGTGGAATTCCACCTCTATAGTGATTAACGTCCTTCACCTTAGATCTTTAATTTACAATTGTACTTGGCAAGTGGTAAATGAGAAGTTGTAGAGGTAGAGTATGAAAAGTGGAATTCAATTGACTTAATGCTGTGTGAACCAGATCATAATTCATTTGTAGTGTCTAATAAAGACTACTGTATTTACGTGGCATTTCGGGATTGCTATTTTTTCCTTTTATTTTGAAGAGTATTTTGCTTTGGCAAGTAGGGCTTAGGTAGTCTGTGTGGTCTGTTTTTATCCAGGACTATGACACAACTCTTTGTGTGGTCATCGTCAAATTCATATTTTTGAGAATCAGCTATGATTCATTTGGTTGATGCTAGTTTTGAACAGTTCCTAAGGGCGAGTGCTGTCAGAAGATGCAGTGATGAACAGACCTCAACTAACAGCAGGTTAATACTTAAGGAAGTGATTTAGAGTATTTTCTGAATATAGTAATACAGATTTTGGGGAAAAGAATCAGTGCTTATATTTTGATAAGTTGAGAACTATTTCCTTTCTATTACCCTCTTCCTTTTCTATTACCATGATTGCAGTGTTTGATGTATGTATGTGATACAGCTGACTGGTAGACCAGTGGGTCTCATTGTGAGATTCCCCTCACCTCCCAAAGAAATATCTTACACATTTCCATTTTCTTTAATAAGAAAACACAGTGGTAAAGTGTGTTTTATATTTTTTACCAAAGTAGTCAGAAGAAAATGGTTTATCACAGATATTGACTCATGAATTTGGTATAATTTCTTAATAATTGTTATTAACTCAGTTCATTTAATTACAACAGTTCTATACAGTGTGTCGTAGGTATTATTCTCCACCATATGTGACATAATGATCTACTTTCAGAGAAGTGGTTAAGATTATGCATTGATATCAGCAGAAGTACAACTTTAACTCTGAAAGGTAGGAGAGGGCTGCTATGCTACACATAAAGTACACACTTCATTTAAACTTTATCACTTAAGAGATACTCTTGCCTTATTATTTAAATTTTTCTACAACTAGGAAATTATAGTTTATACATGCTAGTAGTAAAAAAAAAAGTCATTTGCAATTTTCTTTATGAGCACTACATCCATTCTAAGAATTAGTAGTTGCTACTCCTTTCTTTGATTCTTTTGTTTATTAACCCATTTATTCATCTATCCATTCAATATGTATTATATATCTGCTATATTTCAGATATTGTCAAAGATCGGGGGATTGATGGTTAAAAAACAATAAAGTGATTAAGACCAAATTCCTGTTCTGCATAGATTCAAGCTCTACAGTCGAATAATCTTGGTTATTGCTTATTGACAAGCAATTAATTCTACAAATATTTGCTGAGTAATTTTTTTGTGTTATGCATTGCTGATAGCAGTGGAATACCATGCAAATAAGACACACACAGCATTCCTACCCGCACATGGAATATAGTAGATATATACACACACTATACATACAGATACACTATAGACTACATACATATGCATGCAAGTACATATATATGCAGGCACATGAGCATGCAATTACGTACACTTAAACATATGTATATCATCTGGAAATATACATGCTTATATGTCTGTGTGGGTCTGAATCGATGAGCTCTTTGAACTGAGGGTGATTTCAGTAATTAGGCATCAACCAACATCATTAACTTGCAGGCAGGTTCTGCTCTGGCCTGGTTTGTCCACTTGTTCTGTGTGGGAGAGACACAGGGATCTGCCAGTTAGCCTGCTGACAGCTATGGGCTTTTTTTGTGTCTTGTGCCGAGGACAAGAATGGATGTTACCACGGGTGGCCTAATTAAGGCTTCATGAATATTGAGTGTCACACATGTCGCATGTATAATTTGTGCATTGCGAACATTTAGTGCCTCAGGTGCCTCATGCATATTTAGTGCCTCATGAATTTTAGGAGATTCTTGGTCCTCTTTTCCCTTTCCGTGTTCACGCACACATTCTACTTGTTTTATTTGACATGTTTCATTATGTATCTATGCTTTAACACATCTTAGGAGCTTCATCTATCCCATTTTTTCCCATGTCCTAATGAGCAGAACTGAATTTTCTCAAGCAGTGTAGCAAATTCACATGACATCTGTCCGGTTGTAAAGTTCTGTGAGCCTACTGCCCAGAAACTCCAGGGAAAAGAAAGATATTTTTTATATTTAAAATTTCAAGTCAGTATATATAGATATTTTCCAATGTAGGACTTTTCATAAAAACTTTAGTATAATAAAGCTCAAAAATGTTTTAAAATTCTTATGGAAAAGACATTATTCTTGAGCAATTTATTCATGTTAGTTTATGGTTTTCCTTAAATCTCATACCATGAAGTTTTTGAAAGATGGTAAGGAAGGGGAAGGTAATACTCCTTACTGGCTTGGAGGTTTTGAACTTTAACTTGCCAGCTTTAGTCTTCTATATTATTAACTACAAACATTTTTGATGTAGTTACGATTCCAAGTTATGGCATATAGAAATGGTGTAGCATAAAATGGCGTATAAATAGTTATGGCTGGCTAAGAAGCTCTGTTTTGTTCTGACCACGAGTCAGATTCCCATTAAGCTCATGGCTTTCGAGTAATCTGGGGGCGTGCTTAAGGTTAGTGGTGAGTGATAGAATTGCTTATGTTTTCTGTATATTGTGGGAAGAAGTTCATTCCATTTCATGATTAACTGGTCAGAAAGGGACCTCTAGGATTTGGCATCTTGTCTGCCACCTTCACAGAGGATCTCAAATAGATTAGGAAGATACCTTTGAACAGATAGATCAGCTGCCCCACATATACTTACAGAGGATGTACGTAAAGTGGTTTGTATACACAAGTGCTTTTCCGATGTGATTGAAGCCAAAATAATCTTGGTTAAATTGAAGAATCATTAAAAAAAACATACTATAAGTTATTAGTCCCTTAAAATATAAATATGCATTTATTTATCCTTCCTTTTTGTTTTAGGGACAAAGCCTTTTCTTCATATGGGAGGCTGATTAGATATATTTATGTATTTCAAGATTATTTGACAAACATATTTGGGAACAAACAGTTGTTGGCTCTAGGTAGGTGGACGACACAGCTGGTGGGAGCAGAGGTGCCGAGGAGTGCGTGGCCGTATCCTGTTAGCCTCCAGTGTTTGGGGCCCTCATGTGCATCTGTAACTTTGTGTTACAGGAGGGAAGGGAGAGTGTCAGTGCTGTGGAGGTTGAAGCTCCCTTCCAGCTTCTCCTGTTTTTCATACTTTGTTCTTTTATGTCTAACTTGGATTTCCAGCTTAGATCTCTATTGCGTATCAGTGACGGAGCAGGCAAGAAAGGTGTTTGTTTTATCAGAGGCTCTGTTTGCGGTATTGTGGAGCGACTTAGGCAGGCAGGGGCCTGGCAGCCTGAGGCATGTTCTCTAGCCAGCCCAGCTGCAGAGGGCGCCGTGCACCTGATGGCACAGACACCATGCATCTCTGCTGTGGTAAGTTTGGATCCTGTGATTCTTACATTGCTTCCAGCATACAAAAATAGTTAAATTTCAACACCGAGTGCTAGGCCCCATATTAAGCATGGTGCGCGAAGGAGCACATGTGACCTTTATGACATTGGATGGCAGAGCAGACCTAGCCATACCCATTGCCACTCGCCATCTTGTGTTGAGATGGCTACCGCAAGCACCCGTTAGGGTAACCAACTGCTCTCGTTTGCTTTGGTCTGAGGGTTTTCCTGAGAGCCTGGACTTCCAGAGCTAAAACCACGAGGAGTTGGTCACCTTAGCCACTGCTGGCCCCTGTGACTGCTGCCCTAGGACTTTGGTCAAGGAAGCTTACAGTGAAGCCTGCCTCAGCTGGTGACAGTGATGTGGTCCCTTGTGGGGACCAGCTCTGAGGCATCTCTCTGCAGTCTGTGAGAGGCCCGCTGTGGAGTTAGTCTCCTGGTCTGCAGAGAGACCCTGCTTCCACACCCACCTGTGTGGGATTCCCTCTTTGTGCTCTCACATCACACTTTTCCACCTCCCTACCGGCACCTCCTGGGATCACCTTCGGCATAGACGACTTTCACTTAAATACCTGTCACAGCATCTACTTCTGGGGGAGCTCAGTCTAAAACAGGTCCGTAGGAACTCTTTACCCTCACTTCGCATAAGAGGGAACTAAGGTCCAGGGAGGGTAAATAACTTTGCTCAACTTGTACAGCTGGCACTCAGTAGAGCTAAGAATGAACCATTAGTTACGTTATACAGCTTTTGTTCCTATCCTCACCCATGTGTAATTATTTCCAGGAAATCTAAAATTTCATTTATTCATATGGGATTAACAATAAGCTATTATCAGTCCATTGGGGTTATGAATGGTATGTTGTTATTCTATCTCTGCTCAATTTATTGTCAGCAGATTAAGCGTGGAGCAGAAAACTTGATTTTAATGGACTTAGAGGAGTTTGGGGCTGTTTTTACGAAGGAGAAATCTGTCTTTTACACATACTTTCCAAAACCAGCGTGGTTGCTGACTAAGGACTAAGTCCTGATCCCCTGCCCTAGCGACGTGCAGTCTGGCCTTGGCTGGGAGCAGGAATCGTGCCATCTCCGGCCAGATTGGACGTAAACTGCCTGCTTGTGCTAAGGAGTTGTGTCTGCTGACTCTTGGCTCCCATCCTAGAGTTCTCTATCTATGAAATGACTCATTATAAGGAAGTCTATTAAAAACAAATCTCTCCTCGTTTTAGAGTATCTCTTAAAATTTCTCCTTAATTAGGGAATTTTGGTGCTTTAAGTTCTAGTTAGTGCCAAGAAATTTAATGTGCGTTGAAGAAGGCTGTGATAGTTACAATACTTGAATTTCTTGTAAAGATGGATGCTTTGGGAAGTGAGTGTATTTCCCTTTTATTTGAAAGAGAGCAGCTTGGGAATTCTACCAGACTTTAAAAAAAAAAAAAAAA
>NW_012135525.1:5906018-5911781 GCF_000956105.1 Propithecus coquereli | reverse complement strand
TGAATTTTCAGTTCCTTAGCTGTGTTCTTCCTCTCCCCTCATTCCCACCTGGAAAATGGTTGGGCACAGTACCAGATCAGTGTTGATTGTCTGACCAAGGAACATCTCCATTTAAACCTTTTAAGACCAGTTTCCCTCCATTTCAAGAGCCAGGAGGGTGATGGATAGGAGAGACTTTTTTCTTAGGAGACCTTATTCCCCACGCCAAACAACACTCCTGTTCTACCCAATGTAATTTTGATTGTTTTTCAAAAAATCTAATCAAAGAGGTTGTGTGTGTGTGAAAACATCCGTGTTTTTCTGTATTTTGTGATTCATTGCATTTTTGGAAGTTCTTTGCACTGAGGTTGTCGAGAGCTGTTTCCAGATGCATCCCACCGAAGCCCAAGTTATGGTTTCCTAATTGCTTTAGCTCCTCCCACAGCATTGTTACCTCTGCTCCCGTGTGAGGAAGATTCTTATGGTTCAGACAGCAGCAGTGATTTGAGAAGTCAACTCCCAACCTTTGCTGTTAAAACAGGCATGTAACATAGCACCCCCATTTTTCAAAGTCATTTTTGTTGGTTTATGATTATCCTTGTCAAGGGTGCTTATTTGGAAGCCCCACAGCTGTAGGTTTCTGTTTATAGTCACTGAGTAGGTACATTTAAGCTGACTGCATTTTACGTGTTGAGCTAGGGCCAGGGAATGGAGAGATTCAGGCTGTTTCTGAGATAGTTAGAGCTGTGGGTAGAATCTTTGCAGGACCTATTGGAAGGTAAGCATTCTAGCTTCAATAGACAATTGACGAATTCGGGCAAAATGTACTGTTTTGTATATTCATCTTGATAATGTTAATCTTAAAATATGTGTTGGAAATCAGATTTTTTTTTTTTACTGGGTTTAGTTAGCTATATGAGTACATAGTACAGTTGACCCTTGAATACCATGGGTTTGAACTGCGTGGGTCCACTTATGTGTGGATTTTCTTCCACCTCTGCCATCCCTGAGACAGCAAGAACACCCCCTCTTTCTCCTCAGCCTACTCAACATAAGGACGAGGTTGAAGACCTTTGTGATGATCCACTTCCACTTAATGCATAATAAATATATTTGCTCTTCCTTATGGTTTTCTTAATAAAAATTTCTGTAGCTTACTCTATTGTAAGAATATAGTACAAAATACCTATACCATACAAAATATTTGTTAATTGTTTATGCTGTCAGGTTTTGGTTAACAGTAGGTGATTAACGTTAATAGTTAAGTTTTGGGCGAATCAAGTTATATGTGGATTTTCCATTGCATAGGAAAGTTGGCGCCCCTAACTCCCATGTTCTTCAAGGGTTGACTGTAGTCCTTTTTTCTCACAAATAGATAATTTAAAATATGATTAGACTTACAATATATCTTCACTGGTCTTTTACTTGGGTGTATATGTGTATGTACTCTTTTTGGGGTCATTTTCAAAGTAATATATCTGTAACTCAAGAAAGTTCAGGAAATGTGAATAGGATCTTGTTCTTCCCTAGCATACACATTTTGACCTTTTGAGGAATGTCCCTAGTTTTTGTGTTTATTTAAATAATAATAGTTATAATCATATTGCACATGTAATTTTATGACCCACTTAAAAATCATGGCCTCTTTATTTTTACTGCATAGTTTATTATCATCATTTTCCTTATTGCTTCAAAGACTTTTGCAAATAATCTTTTCAAATGACCTTAAAATGTTTGAATAAGTCCCTATATCTAAATTTTCTTAATTCTCATATTGGTTTTTTCTTTTTTGCTTATTTTATATATATTAATAAAATGAACATGTTTGTGCCAATAGTTTTTCCTTCTCCTTTCCTGATTTGGATTATATTCGTAGGACCTAGCTTTCTAGAAATAGAATTACTGCATCAAATACATGGAAATGATAGTTGTTTTTTATATAAACCAAATTATTTTCCAAAGTAGTTGCGTGAATTTACACTTCCAACATTGTGCAAGCATTACATCATTACTGGTGCTTATGATATTAAGGAATTTCAGAGTTAATGTCAAACCTTCACCTGGGGTAAAATCTTTAAATTCCCTTGGAAAACACGCCATTTAAAAAAGGATGGATTGAAATATTGTATCTGACCCATAGAAGATCAAGAATTTATTTTCAAATCTTTCTGAAATTAATATAAACAGATTTAGCAAAATCAGGAAGATGTCCAAGAGAATTTTGCTCTGTGTATTTCAGGATAGGTGCCTCAGGCACGAGCGTCCAGAACTTGATAGAGCATTGCCAACTGTCAGAAGGAGAAACTTTCATTACCTTTTTTAGAAAGTCTTGAATATTTTGAGACTGGTGAATAATCTAGGCCTAAGACATTTAAGTTCCCTGAATTTAAGAAGAAAAATGAGTTTAAACTTTCCAAAGTAAACAGAGTACAAAAATCAGCTGAGAAGATAGAACAATCTTGAAGAAAATGAATACATAAAGGCCCACTATGCTATTATAGCAGATTCATTTTAGTTGAGATAGAATTTGACTCCTTAACCAAAGTTACAATTCTGGGAATAAGAATAAAGCTATGGCTTAGAATATGACCACTGTGTTTGCATCGTAAATATACGCACATATTTTTTTGAAAGGAAATCGAGGTAATGATATCTGTTATAACTTTTATCCTAGGCCAAAGACTATTACCTAAAAATTACTCTTCAAGCATTGTTTGAAATGAAAACCACATTTAAAGGTGGTTTTCTGCCTACTGATGAAAAACGAATTCATGTTAACAAACCAAGGACTTTAAATGGAATAAATTATAATCAGATGTTAGATTTAGATCAGCTTTAGCAGAAACAAATGATTATTTTCAGAGATGAAAATTGATGGCTTAGCCCTGAAAGCATCTATCTTTTTTCAAACTAAATGTCTTGAGAGGAGGAGATCTGCTTAATTTCATAAAAGTAGGTGTGTGATTTATAAGCAGCAAACTGCTGAGTTTAAGAAATAAGATCTCCTCTAAATGTTTCCCTAGGCCTTCTGAATGAGGGTGCCTTGATTGGTAGTAACGTGATTATGCAAAGCTGCATTTTACAGAAGGTTGAAGCAGGACCTGTTGGGATCGTAGACCAGATCCCTTCTGAATGATACCATTGCTGCCTTTGCATGGCCACACTCAGTCCATAAACCTCTAGATCATAGACTTGGTCATCTTGAGTAGAGATGAAAATCCTCTGGTTCGATTTAACACCTGCTGATTCTCTTAGCACTTCAAACCTCTTCTGATGGGAGGCAGTTTGAGGCAGTGTTGGCTCAACAGGCAATGAGTAGAGCAAGTTTAGAAAGTTTTAATGTTAAAACATAAGTCAGATACTGCTTCTATTAATACCATCCTTTAATTAGTCCTGAAAAGCAACTCCTTTAGGTTGTAATGAATTTTGCTGAACATCCAGAGCAGGTTTAAACTCCTTACCTACTTCAAAGTAATTGTATTTCTCTACAGTCCTGGGGTTAAAGTAAAATGTGGAATAGATAGCAGTGGGCAGCTGGTTAGGGTTATGGAAAGCCAACTTGGCTGACAGTTTGGAAATAAAAAGTGTCAATTTCACCATGTGATTCCAGTGGTGTCACAATGCTTGAGACTAAACCGTAAGAATTATCTGACATCCTTCTAAAAATGCAGATTCCTGGGTTCCCACAAAGGTTAAGATTCAGTGGGATCTGAGCGGGGTTCAAGAATATGATTTTTTTCATGAGCGCCCTAATCCCTCGATATGTCTTCAAGTTGTCATGCCTACAGTCTACTGGAGTAGCGTATTAGTTAGTAAGTTTGCTTAAGCAGCCCTACCTCGTTTGAGCTAGTGGGCACGTCCAGTGAAAAAAATTTTGTGATATAGTTAAACTTATTGTCAACTTAAAAGAATCTGGAAAGATCATGCAGATTAATTGTCCATTTGGTAGTTCACAGGTTAATATTGTGAGGAAAGTAAAAGTATATAGCCTATATGTTGACAGAGGCAGAATTCTCCTTGAAATGAAAATTCTGATCTTCCATAATTGTTCTTATTAGGAGTTGGAGGCCAATAACATTATGTTGGTACAATTTTGGAAATCAAAAAGGGAGTCAATAGAAAAGTAGACAAGAAGGTGCTTACTCATTTAGTACTTAAGTAATTACTTAATGAGCAATTTAATACCTAATAGGTAAGTTCTTTAGTACTTAATAAGCAACCACTTAACAAGTGACATTAAGTATTGTCAATATTAGGCCTATGGAGTCTTTCATAATGATTTGAACTATTTGAAGTTCACGTTGAACTGTGTATCTGTTATGTGCAAGGGTCCCCCTTCTTTTTTGAATGCTGTGGGGATGGTCTGCTAATTGTCTTTCCATCTGTTTGGTCTTTTCTGCTTCTGCTTTCCAATTCTGAACTGCCAAGAAGAATGCAAAGCAATAAACCCTCCGGTTTTTTGCCCTATGGGTGGTTCACTTAATGCCACCATCAACTCCTGATATTCCTAGTATGGTCTTCCCAGTCCCACTGGGGTCAGGAAGGGCAGTGGAACCCCTGAGCCTTGCCACTGCTATCTTGAGGGCTACAATGATAAACTAGTATTTTTGTTCCTGTTGTTGTTTTGCAGTCTGTTTGATGTGTAGATGACTTGACTTTAACTAGAATCTTTTAAAATAAAATATAAGTATAAATATTATTAGGTCAAGACAAAAGAAATTAAGCAAAAGCATAATTTCCATCTTTACAAATCGTGGGTGAACATTAGCTCCACCTTGTACTCAGAAAATATGGTTGTAATGGTGTCTTAGTCTATTTGGGATGCTGTAATAGAATACTGTAGACTGGGTAGCTTATAAACAGAAATTTATTTCTCACAGTTCTGGAGACAGAGAAGTCCAAGATCAAGGCACCAGTGGATTCGGTGTCTGGCAAGCCCCCATTTTCTGGTTCATAGATGGAGCCTTCCAGCTGTGTCTTCATATGATGAAAGGGGTGAGGGACTTCTGTAGGCTCTCTTTTATAAGGGCACTAATCCCATTCATGAGGGCTCCACCCTCATGACCTAATCATCTTCCAAAGGCCCCCCCACCTCCTAATACCATCACCTTGGGGGTTAGGATTTCCACATAGGAATTTTGGGGGAAACACTTAGACCAGAGCAAATGGTCTTAGGACAGATTATCACACTGACTCTTTGTATTCTGTCTGTGGTGTGAGCACTGAGCTAGAATAGGATAGTATATAAAAAATTACCATAAAAATTATATACATAGTTTTAAAATGAGATAGTGTGAAAAGACTCATGAGGAAATCACAATACCCATCCCTACCAAACATGCTCTGTTCTTAGATGCAACCACTTTTTATTCCTTAAGCTGTTTTTTATTATTTCTCCATTTTCTAAATAATCTATGTTTATTGCTTTCTCCCAATTCATTACTTTCAGACATTTTCTGTTGTTCTTTTGTATGGTAGAAAGCATTTCGTTCTCTACTTTTCTCTTCCCCTCTTTTCCCAATAAAGTTTAATCACAAGTTTTAAATCAATATTCACTATTTATATTACATTAGTCCCTTGGTACCTGTGGGGCATTGGTTCCAGGGCTTCCCATGGATGCTAAAATCCACAGATGTTCAAGTCCCTAATATAAAATGGTGTAATATTTGCACATAACATGTGCGTATCCTCCATAAACTTTAAATAATGTCTAGATTACTTATAATACTTAATACAATGTAAATGCTGTGTAAGTAGTACTTACTGTATTGTTTAGGAAATTAC
>NW_012135525.1:5855586-5902553 GCF_000956105.1 Propithecus coquereli | reverse complement strand
TGGGAATAGCCATAATAAAAGCAAGCATGTCTTTTTTTTTTTTTTTTTGCCCTCATTCAACCCTCAATTTTGCTGGGGAGAATAGCAAAACACACTGTCCTATCACAGATTTCTGCATAGAACCTGAACTTTAAACATGCCGGGAACACATTTGGTTCTGATTTAAAACAAGTTGGCTTTCCCCATTGCCATGTTATTACAAATACAAAAGAAATATAAACTTCATTCCATTAAATAACCATCCACATAAACTCTTAAATGGTTTCATGGCTCTGGGTTGGGCCAAAGATTGATATTAAGGAAATGATTATTAATGTTACATATTTTATTCAAACTTCTCTAATTCTTTAACCTTCCCACCACCCTCCAAATACCAACCAACCTTTTTTTTTCTCCCTCAGAATGTTCCCAGGAGGTTAAGACAGATTCGACTTTGATTTGAAACTGCTCTTACTATTGGGAAATATTCTCTGTTTTTGGTCCCTCATAGCCTGTAGCTGTGTGCTCTCCTTGAATCTTTTCAGTCCTCCTTGGATAACAGCAAAGTAAGGTGTTATTCCTGATAGCAATGCTGTACAGTAGAAATATAATGGAAGACACAAATTTTAAGTTTTATAGCCATATTAAGAGTGAAACAAAGGTGAGATTAGTCTTAATAATGTTTGTGTAACTTGATATATAAAAGTAACATCATTTCAACATATAATCAAAAAATTAATGAGATTTTTACATTCTTTTTTGTACATAGTCTTCAAAATCCCATGTGTGTGTCACACTACAGCGTATCTGAATTCGGACTATGCACATTTCAAGTGATCACTAGCCACATGTGGCCAGGGGCTGTCATCTTGCATGACACAATTCTATAGGAAGATCAGCCCAAGATCCTCATGGTGTTAGGTATTTATACTTCCATTAAACTGTACAAAGGCCGTGAACACCTTTTAGTTTTTGATGAAGTGTTAAAAGAGTACTGATTTTTTTTTTTTTTAAGCACATTAACTGCCATGTGAGTTGTATTTAACTCAGGCTAATTTTGAGCCCGGGACCCTGTGAATCAAAACCTGGCCAAACACTGCAGTTAGTTTCAAAATCTTACTTGTTGATGTTCTTATTATTGCAATTGACAATTTAATTCTAAAAATGTGGATTAAATGAATAGAAGTCAATAAATTTTGTTTTTCTGTTTACCTTTAATTTATGCTAAAGCCTGACAAGTCAAGAAAAACACTTCACCCTTGTGAGCTATTTCTCAAGTTTTCACATTACCGTTTACTAATTTTCAAGTTTTTACATTACCTTTTTATTGGAAAAAACGCAAAAAACAATAAAAAATGACAAATTTTTCATGCAATTAGAGAGGATCATTTTGTTTTCATAGTTTTCATTCTATTTTTATAATAAAACACTGGCCCTGAGGAAATTTTTTTTTTTCTAGTGTGGCAGTTAATGTGTTGAAAAAGATAAGCTGATATGCAAGTACCTGAAGTTGTCAAATAGTGTTATGACCTCAGGCCAGACTAAAGGATGCTTCAGGGATTGCTCATATAAGAAGAAATAGGGTCTGAAAACAAGATATTTGACATGACCAATGTTTCTGTTAATCAGTTGGACTACAGTTCCACTGATGTATGTTAGGGTCATCAGTCTACAAGGAAGTCTTCATTGTCAGGCCAATAAATTTGAAATCTGAATAAACTCTCAGCCAAAGTTAGTAGAAGACTCTAAGTTAAAAGTTGCTTAAAGCAGTGAATAATGTAATTTAGATTTTTGGGAATATGTTTCCCTTCATTGGACAGCTACAGATGCTTTCTGAAACTAAAATCTTGTGGATTAGAGAATGCTGGCCTTTTCTTGTTTTCTGCTGTGCCCCGAGTGTGGCAGGGCCACCAATGTCTTAGATAGTCCCCAGCACTGGAATACTTGCAGGGCTTTATTGCCCTGAGAGATTTGACATGTGAAAAAAATCCCCTGCATTCCGTGTTTTGAGAAATGTGGTCTGCAAAGTCTCACAGAGGCAGCAGTGGTCCCCATTGTTAGAATAGATAAAGGCTCCTTCCTTAACCTCCACCATCATCTTTGTAATTCTTAGTAGTTCTGTTCAAATATTTGGTGGGAAATGAAATTAAGTAGGCAAAAGACATGAACAGAAACTTTTCAAAAGAAGACAGACTTATGGCCAAAAAACGTGAAAAAATGGTCAACATCTCTAATCATCAGGGAAATGCACATCAAAACCACAATGAGATATCATTAACTCCAGTGAGAATGGCTTTTATCAAAAAGTCCCGAAATAATAAATGTTGGTATGGATGCACAGAGATAGGAACACTCATACTCTGCTGGTGGGACTACAAACTAGTACAACCTCTGTGGAAAGCAATATGGAGATACCTCAAAGAGCTACAAGTAGAACTACCATTTGATCCAGCAATCCCATTACTGGCCATCTACCCAGAGGAAAAAAAGACATTTTATAAAGAAGACATCTGCACTAGAATGTTTATACCAGCACAATTCACAATTGCAAGGATGTGGAAACAACCCAAGTGCCCATCAATACATGAGTGGATTAAGAAAATATGATGTATGTATACCATGGAGTTCTACTCAGCCACAAAAAAACAATGGTAATCTAGCACCTCTTGTATTATCCTGGATAGAGCTGGAGCCCATTCTACTAAGTGAAATATCCCAAGAATGGAAAAACAAGCACCACATGTACTCACCATCAAATTGGTATTAACAGATCAGCACTTATGTGTACATATAGTAGTAACATTCATCGAGTGTTGGGCAGCTGGGAGGGGGAGAAGGGGGATTCACACCTAATGCATGCAGTGTGCACCATCTGGGGGATGGACATACTTGAAGCTCTGACTCGGATGGGGCAAAGGCAATATATGTAATCTAAACATTTGTACCCCTGTAATATGCTGAAATAAAAAAAAGAAAAAAATAGTCTTAAGGGGTGTCTCAGATTGTTGGTGTAGTTCACTTGATGGCCCATACTCTTGGCCCAAATTGCCATGGATAATCCATCTCTTTTCTTTCATATTCTTAGCCATAGAGCCCTTTCAGGATGTGGTAAATTCATAAGATATTATCTGTTTCATTTGATGTGACCTTCAGTAAAAGTGGCCTTTTCTTTTTAAACAGTCCATAATTGGAAAGGTATACATATACATTTTTCTCTTTTTGGTTCACACATTTTGGAGGGTGTCTATTTTTGTCGTCTTTTGGCTGGCTATTGTATTTGGAGAGGACTCCAGAGGTTTTCCATATATTGGATTGTTTACTGTTTTCAGCTGTGTTTAAATCTAGAAAGTACTAGGGTAATTGAGGCCTATGAGCTATACCTGGTATATGTTACTGACTACGCATTATCTATTTCTCGTATTTACGTTAGTCATCCTGTCTCCTTAGGCTTATGTCCACGTTGGATTTTCATGCTTTTTCCACATTGCCTCATGCATTGTGGGCTGAAAATGATGCTGTGGCAAACCAGCAATGGTAAAACCTTGTACACTCTCAAACAGGAAGGAGGATTTAAAAATGGTTCTTTCTGGTTTAAAAAGCAGTTGAAGCTATTTAAAGGTGTTCTGGAAAATACAAAGGAGAAAGTGATAAATGACACAGTAATTCTACTACTCAAATAGCCATTAATATTTTGGTGTTTATCCATTTACTTTTTTTCCTAACGTATACTGTATTTCCATATATAGATATGTGTGTTTATATTTATAAATGTAATGTTTATATTTGCACATGCACATACTTTTATACAGAATCGAGGTCATTTTGTACATTGTTTTTATATAAAACCATATTACTTTTTTTGAATTTCAGAATATAATGGGGTTACCAATATTTTGGTTACATGAATTACTTTTGTACATTTTGAGTCAAAGTTATGTGTGTCCGTCACCCAGATAGTGTGCATTGTACCCCTTAGGTGTGAATTTACCCATCCCCTCCAATATTACATTATTAATGATGGGGCTTTAATTTCAGAATAAAATAATATTTAAGAAAATGTGAAGTGAAGAAGAAAACCATCCTTAATCCAGCCACTGTTAAGATAAAAATTGTTTTGTCTCTTTCTTCTTGATTTTTCTCACTGGGCCTACCTTTTTTTTTTCTTTTTTTTGCAGGGCAGGTGAATTTGATTTGTTCACAGTGAACTCTGGGAATTAGGGAGTTTTGGGAAAGATGGGGTCCGAAAATCTTTACACTTATTGTGATACACCACATTCAGATTACACTTTTTCCTGCTGAAATTTATACTTGGAAGTGTTCTTCAGTTGGTTATAGTATTTGGATAATGACCATGATTTTATTAATAATTGAGAAATGGAAGAAACTTTAAAAATAGACTTAATGATTACTTTCTTAGTCAATTCTCAGAGCTTTGCATACATTCCAAAGTGCAAGATATAATTCATGAACATAAAAAGTGTTCTGGGAGTATACAGAAACAGCATCTTCTACATCTTTTGCTGATTTCCCTTTCAGTAGAATTGGCCAAGTTGTTAGGGAAGTTTTCTGGAAATAGTTGGTATACAGAATAAAATATGACATAGTTTTTTTAGCATATTTATTAAATTTATACAGTAAGTGAATACTTTAAATTTTTAGTAAAATATTTATGCAAGAGAATCAGGCTACCAGAATGAATTATTTCTCAATTATTTTTTCTCAAATTCCACAAGAAAAAAATCTCATTGTATATCAAAGTAATGTTTAAAGGTATCCCATACTGTGTTTTAAATATGAAGTACGTAGTCCTTGGGTTTTTAGAGTTGGCTCCATAAAGCATCAGATGTTATAATAGAGAAAAGCATTTCAAAATGAAAAGGATATTTAAACAGAAGTTTCCATGTGCCCTGGGAAGAATTTAAAGTCAAGCATCCCACCCCCTTTTAATTTGGTAATTAACTGGATTTGTCCTATAGTTTGGGAAACAGTAATAGTTTACACCTGTTTCAACTTCTGCTGTTTTTATTGGCGGTGGCTTTTGCCATCCCATATTTCTTGTGAAGCAAAAATATGAAATAAAATATGGCAAAGCATTGGAGAAATTATAATAAACATAAAACATGAATTGTTCAGCTTAAAATATGAAATGCCTTACCTGCATATTTAGCCAGCCACGTTTTGGTGGTATTGAAGTAATTTATTCCTGGAGTTTGTTCTGTATCATGAAAATAAGGACAATTGCTTTCATTGGCAGGAATAATCCAGGGTTTTTACATTCAAGTGCATAAACTTTGGAACATCAGGCAGAAGTCATATTGTAAAGGCAGTTTAAAAAAAACCTGCTAAATCTTTATGTGTGCGTTCATGTTACGGTGGAATAAAACAGAAGAGGGAGTAAGATTGTGAATATTCAATAGAACTGTTTTATCATAGTGTAGAATCAGACTTCAAAGGTCAAGGAGTACCATGACATAAAGTATGGCTGGCTCCTTGCACAGGCACTAGTTCCCCCTCCAAATATAATGAAAAGGAAATGATTTGAGTCAAGATATTATCATACCTCATTTTTTTTTTTTTTTTTGCAGTCCAACTCTCAAATGGTCTCCCTAGAGGTGCCCTTTATTTTTCAGGTCTAACAGTAGCTGTCCAGCTCTGGTGTTGGGTTAGGAGTAAAATGACTAGCTTTTTAGTGCATTGTCCAGAATGAGAATAGCTAAATTAAATTTATAATAAGTTTAATTTGGACAGAGTTGTGACTGCGAAAAGCTCTCTGGGAAAGTTCTCAGGAAAACTGAATTTTCATTTCGGCTCATCTGACTAGTAGGTTGGTTTTGAGTGTTATACAGGCCAGGGCTGTGAGTTGAATGAGGGTAGAGCTTTGCCTGTTTCGATTCACTGGCATGGGACCTGAATATTTGTGGGATGAAAGAGTGAACTTCTTCTCTGGATCCGTAAAATATAAACATTTAAATGCTTAAGTTTATGTTGAGAAAGAAGTGTTCTTCAGTGACCCCTCTCCTCCATCTTTCACTTTTTGGGAGTTTATATTTTGATGCTGAGGAATTTAGAGTAAGGTTGAGAATTAGACTCTCAAATTTGGGTTCAGAAGGATCCCTGTTTGGGGGAAGACAAGACTTTTGGTAAAATGTCACTCTCTCTTGATTGGCTTCTATAGCCTTGATAGGTTTGCATGCTTGGGGTCAGTAAAAGTCCTTCAGGTGACCCAGCAACCTGGAAATGAAATGAAGATGCTCCCTAGGAAGTGTTGATGACTAGGATTAACCATAGTCTGAACCTGAGACCATGATCCAAACAAGAACTCAACCGGGGTCTTTTACCAGGGCACTTCTGGGCTTGGGAAATGGATGCATCAGAGTTGAGCAAAAACCAGGCTCAGATTTAGAGTTTCTTCTACACAAATACTTGGAATACAAATTCTGGTGCCCTGCCTGCTCTTTTCCCTCAAATTACAAGCTTGCTAAAGGTGCAGGTTTCCGGTTAAATTTTATTATTCTTTTTTTCCTGAAAATAGTTACTTTATAGCTTGGGTCTAACTAAGGAAACATTCCCCTTTTTATTCATCCAGAGATTGAAGGGCCATTCTGTGAAGTCTGTTTAGTGTTTGGATGGACTTGGAATGAAGTGGCATTACCAAATGTGACATAATGAGTTTGTCATGAGCAAAACAAGTCTCCTCAAGGAAGTTTCTGTAATCAATGTAATCGTATAATGGAATTTTAACAGATAAAATTCTAAGTTGTGAAGGAGTTTCCTGTGATGAAAGGGGTGATTATCTGTACTTTGCTTGATAGACCTTTGAAATGTCTTTGATTTTAAAAATTTCAACGAAGAATTTTCTCAATGTCCCTCGGATTTTATTCAAATCTCCATGCCCTTGCTGCTACTTTGTTTGCCAAGTGACTGTAGGTATCATCGAGTATGGCCCCTTTTAACTATTTTTAGCCTCAGACAAAGATAGCCCAAGAGCTGGTTAAGTGTCCCAAGACACTTCTCATTAGGTTGGGCACTGCCCTTTTGTCTTGCCTGGGTGGCCCCTTTGGCTAGGACCAATCACACTTGTCAGTTTGCTTAGAAATTTCTTCAACTTGACTTTTTTTTTTTTTTTTAGCTTTAATATTGATATATTTCCAAGTTGGACAGTAAAAATGATAGTTTGTAAACTAAAAGAATCTATTTGTGGAAATACGTGATTCAAGTATAAATGTTGGTGCTCAGTTCATGCTACTGGTGGTATGGAATTTGTGCAAAAAGTAAAGTTAAAAAGATACTGGCATTAGGGATTAGTTTCCTTTTGCTGCTGTGACAAATTGCCACAGTGCAGTGTGTTAAAACACCATAAATTTATTACCTTACAACTCTGGAGGTTTAACATTTGAAGTGGATTTTACTGGGCTGGAATAAAGCTGTGAGCAGGGCTGTCCTCACTGTAGAGGCTGTCAAGAAAACTCCATTTATTTGACTTTTCCAGCTTCTAGAGGCCATCTACATTCCTTGGCTTATCATAGGCCATCTTCCACCTTCAAATCTTTCTAATCTCTGCTTTTGGTGTCATGTGCCTCCTCCCTCTCCTTCCATTGTCACATCACCTTGTACTCTGACCCTCCCGCTTCCTCCTTATAAGGACTTAATTAATTGGGCCCATGTGGATTATTCAGGATAATCTTCCCATCCCAAGATCCTTAACTTAATCACATCTGTGAAATCCCTTTTGCCATGTAAAGTAGTAACATATTCACAGGTTATAGGGATTAGGACATGAACATCTTTGGGGGGCATTATACAGCCCTGTTATACATTGAATACAATTTTTTATTCTTAACCCCTGTTTTTATATATTTTCTCAGACTGTCCTTGGAAATTCCAGAAAAATGTTCTCTGTGCTCTATTCTGATAAAAATGTGTAGATAAAAAATACACATTTTTACAAAAGTGGAGAGGGTGTCTTATATTTAACTGTAAAATTTAAGTTGGTAAAAAAAGTTTAAATTTTAATATTTGTTATTTCTTTGAGTTTCGAATCCTTCACCTAACAGAATGTCAAAATTGTCGTAACAGGTGCTTGTCAAAACTTGCTAAGTGACAAATGTGATTCTTAAGTGATTCATCTGCCACACTTCTTGGGTCTTTAGTCATTTTAACAAGTGTTCTGGACACATACGCACATATACAACAAAAACTGCCCTGCCGTGGTCCTGCACAGCAGGCATGTGGTTTACCATGGTCTTCCAGACCAGCTTCCGGGAGTTCTTGCGTTAGCTCCTTTCTTTGTCCTGGCCAGTGGTTGGCTTCTCCAGCTAAGCATTGTTCCACCCTACGCCAGAATCAGAGTCTTGTTTGGTGTTTGCCCTCTGAAAGATGCAATATGAGGCTGTTGCAAGCAAGATGCTATTTTTTCTCATTCCTCCTTTTGGTCAAATTTCCCATTGCTCACCACAAATAGAGTCATAGACTTATGAACATTGTCAGAGAACTGGGTTTGTCCTGTATTTATAGGATATCGTTGAGATATAAAATCATGTTCAGGGCCGGGCGCGGTGGCTCATGCCTGTAATCTTAGCACTCTGGGAGGCTGAGGTGGGCGGATCGTTTGAGCCCAGGAGTTTGAGACCAGCCTGAGCAAGAGCGAGACCCCATCTCTACTAAAAATAGAAAGAAAATAGCTGGACAACTAAAAATATATAGAGAAAATTAGCCAGGCATCGTGGTGCATGTCTGTAGTCCCAGCTACTCAGGAGGCTGAGGCAGGAGGATTGCTTGAGCCCAGGAGTTTGAGGTTGCTGTGAGCTAGGCTGACGCCATGGCACTCTAGCCCAGGCAACAGAGTGAGACTCTGTCTCAAAAAAAAAAAAAAAATGATGTTCAGATACAATGACCTTTTAATTAATCTCAAAGGAAATTTTTTTTTTTTTTTTTTTTTTTTGAGACAAAATCTCAAGCTGTTGCCCTGGGTAGAGTGCGGGGGCGTCCTCATAGCTCACAGCAGCCTCAAACTCCTGGGCTCAAGTGATCCTCTTGCCTTAGCCTTCCAAGTAGCCGGGACTACAGGCATGCACCATCACGCCTGGCTAATTTTTCTACTTTTTGTAGAGATGGGGTCTCGCTACGTTGCCCAGGCTGCTCTTGAACTCCTGGCCTCAAGCATTCCTCCCACCTCGGCCTCCCAGAGTGCTAGGATTACAAGTGTGAGCCACTGCACCGGCCTCACATGAAGTTTTATTGTTGGCTGTGACCTTCACCATTACTGTTGAGTTCTCATGTTGTTTTTTTTCTTTCTTTCTATATGCAAATGAAGGAACGAATTAAAGTAGTATATGATGCCAATTAAAATCTTAGTAGATTGTATAGTCATTGTAAAGTATAAAACTGAGATAGCCCAGAAGTAGACCATATGGGATGAGCCACCTGTTGACAAGACAACCTCACACCTGGGATTTATTACACACAGGACATGCTTGGAGCACTATAGCTGATTACTTTGATAGTTATATTTGTTCATATAGTTTCTTAACCATGAAAGGACAAGATTAATTTCATCGAAGTGTGTAGAGATTTGAGTCTTTCAGACCATGAAAAGGAGTATTACATAATCTAAAGATGTGTAATCGATTGGATTGGTATTTTATTCTTTATCACCTTTGCACCCGGGTGAGGCATGGTAGCAGGCACTCAGCTTTGGAAGAGCAAAGCTGGCATCTTATTTGCTTTTGTATTCTCATGCCTGATGCTTGAAAGTTTTTTGAATACATAAATTGAAAAGAGAAACTATTTTAAATGTATACGTTTTTATTTACAGCTGCTGCTGAAGGAAAAGGCAGAAGTGGGGAAGACTTTTTTCAAAAGGTAAGTTGCTTTTTTTACTTTTGCTTTGGTAATGAGAGGAAATTTGCCTGTCTCAACAGTGCCGCTAGAAGCTCTTGAAAGTTCCCCTTCCATATGAGGGAGGATAGGTTTCAATAAGAAAGTTGGAAACACTCAGCATGAGTGAGGAAAGGGAGGGATGTTGTATGGGACTTAACCATTCTAAGCAGGTTCTTTCCGGGGGAAATCTAATGAAGTTTTTGCTTGAAGGCAAAGAAACAGGAGGTAAGAAGGCTCAGAGGTGGATGAATTCGTGCGGCATTCATACTTCAAACATTTGGCTGGCACGGTTCATATGAGGGGCTCACAGTGCCAGGCGAGGTACGTAATCCCATGTGATAAAGTGCCTTCCTTATATCGGGGTGTACTTTTCTAAAGGAATTTATATTTAAGAAAATTAAAATGGTGTGCTGGTCAGATAGAATGTTCCAGACCACCAGTTTCCACTCCTGCTTTAGGTTCAGGCTGTTGAAGTTTATGTACTGTGCTTCAAGCCCCTCACTTGCCATTATCTGACATTGGTTAATATACAACTTGTACTCAATACGTGGACATTTCAGAATGCCCTGCCCTTAGCTGGGGCAGGCTTACCAATAAGGGTAAAAAGAGTATACAAATAGCAGAAATGGTAGATTTGTCTTGGCTTGGTCGTGATGGTACAAATAGATGCTGTCTGTGAAAGGATTTTTTTTCCTTCATTGTTCTTCTGTAGCTCACAGATAGGTGTAAAAAGCAGACTGTTCACCTTTGCTGCAGACATTTTAAGAGCTGAGTCAAATCACAGTGTATATGGTCATAAAGGACTTTCATTCTCAGGAGATTTACTGATATTTATCATTCTTTGCATAGCCATGTATACATTCCAGCGGTTTAAATGGAAACACATGTTTGGAGGCAGGAACATGTGTGCATCCCACAAACTGCGAGTTGGAATTGTAGATTCCATTCTTGGTCACAGGTTAATAAGGTCTCTAAATAATTAAATGGGAGTAGTTTTTAATCTCTTCATTTTCTACTTTAGTTCAATTGAAAGTGTCTTCTCGATAGACAAGTGTACATATGAAATTTGGACATTGACCCTGGGAAAAAACCTGTAACTTAAAAGGCAAACATCCCACATTCCAGAAGAGTAATTTTTCAATGTTTTGACTAGACAGAAGTAGACACTATAGTTCATCTACAGTAGACTGAAGTAATGGAGAACTATTGAATTGTCCTCCAGGAACTTTGATCCAGTCGCATGTATTCTAGTTCCACATAATGGCATTTTAGGAAACATTTGAGAATGAAAAATAGGCCATATCACTGCTTACTAGCATCTTTGAAAAAATACTTTCCTACTCCTAGAATAATGTAAATATGATCTATATGCCTCTTATTGGAATGTTTTTTGCTTTTGACTCTGGGGTGTGCGTGACAAACAAAACTCTTTAACTGAGTTTAAAGTTCAAATACTCTAATTATTTTAAAAACGTTTTCTAAGTATGGAAGGATACCTACCTATCTTCATCATGGCTCTCCCCAGGTGGGGATTGGAGAAGGAGTGTGAGACTTTTATGTACTATTTTATGTTTTTTTGTACCATAAAAATAAATGTAAAATCATAATAATATGATTATGGTAATTAAATTTTACTAAATTTGATTAAAGTAATCTCATTAAAATTTTTGAATTAGGGAACAATAAAACTAAATTTTAAAATATCTTTCAGAATAAGAATTCGTATATTGCCACAAAGAGTTTAAATTTCAACTTAACTGACAGTAAGATTGTCAAATATATTGTCTCAAATTTGAAGCTGCAATACACTGTTGTTCAGCTTACTATACATTTTTCCCCTTGAATCAAAGTTACTGTTTTTTCCAGAGATCTACCCAATTTTCTATACGCTATTCCTGGATGTGGCATCTGTCACTTCCTCTCACATTCTGTGGGAGAGAACTTAGTTATGTGGCCTTCCCTAAAGGCAATAATGAGGGTTGGGAGGGACTGGGACATTTGGAGAAAAATTGTGATTCTGCAAGCATTATTCATTAAAAGCCAGATTGTTAAGGGGAAAAAAAAGTATATAGTCAAAACGTAATGTCTTCATGTGGTATCCTTTGAAACCTTTTGTATTAGTTTATTAGGGTTGCCATACCACAAACTGGGTGATTTCACTGTGAGAAATTTATTGTCTCATGGTTCAGATCAGGGTGTCAGCAGAGTTGATTCCTTTGAGAGCTGTGAGAGAGAACCTGCTCCATGCTTCTCTTCTAGCCTCTGATGGTTTACTAGTGTTCTTTGGTTCTTTTGGTGTCCTGATCTCTGCCTTCATCTTCATATGATATACTCGTGTGTGTATCTCTGTGCCTAGATTTCCCCTTTTTATAAGGATGCCAATAATATTGGATTAGGGGCTCACCCTACTCTGATATGGCTTCATCTTATTACATCTGCAATGACCCTATTTCCAAATAAGGTCACATTCTGAGGTCCCAGAGGTTAAGACTTAACATATGAATTTGTGGAAGACAGTACAATCTGTAACATCTTTTAATGGAGAAAATGATTCTGTAGAAAAATTTACTAGAATTAGAAAAATGTACTAAAACTGTAAATGGTATAATATTACATTTTGGTATTCAATTTGATCTATAGATTTTAACTGCCTAGTCATTTATACTAAATCTGTTTTTGTCTAGAATAAATATATAATTGACATGCGAAAAGAGAGAAATTCTGTGATCTTACCTTTTGAAAGAGAACTATTGATAGTGTTTTTTCTATGCATATTAAAAATGTATATAAAGTGATTTTTAATATTCCCTAGTTAATGAGATTATAAATTAAACTACGTATTTGCATTGGATAATATCCCAAATGTATTTTCTGTGTTAAAACTTTGCAAAGTTCTCCATTAATTGTACGTTTTATTATTTGGCTTTAACTGTACTTACAAAAGGTGGGAAGGGATACAATTTTATCAATATTCTCTCTAGTTCTTTGTCCACTCCTAATGGCAACTCTAATTAAAACACATGGAAACGATCTTCCAGGTTTTTTATGGTTCTTTGGGCAGTTGTTCATGGCTTACTCACCGTCTGTCCTGTTTCCTTTTAATCAGTTCTTTTTTTCTTTCTCTTATGAAATGACTATGACCAGATCTTGGAGGGGAAAATGTGTTACAGTATGCTAGGTGTGGAGGGTACAGTGATTGTATTACAGATGTGACTCATCAAAGCAAAATGCTTTAGGAATCTGTAATCCCAATTACTGAAGAAGACCCAGTCCAGTCAGCATCGTGATTGGGGAAAGCTAAGTTTTCCATTGCATTGGGATTAGGTACAGTATTTCTCCCTAAAGTGCACATCATATATTTCAAATGTAGGGATATTTTACACTCTTAAAATATTTTTTTGGTATTTCTTTGAAAAACTGACCTATAAAGTGGCTTGTCATAAGGGCTAACAGTAAGACTAACATAAATGAGATACTGTTGGGTGGCTCATGTGGTATATTTTTATCACCCTCAAATGCATCCTTTTTAGGCAAAAAAAATTACTTTTGGCATTTTGAGACTGGAAAGTAGCAAGTAGTGTCTTCTGGGGAAAATTTCTGGGAGAAATATTTGGCTCCCTCTATAGCTCAAAATGAGTATATTAGGTGGTCTGAGATGGGGACTAAATGGATCTTTTTATTGGGGGGTGGGCAGAGATGGTAAAATTGCTTCTACTCTCCCCAGTGGCTGTTGTTTTTATATTTTGAATGGATCTTATTCCTCTAGTAATAGAAATAAATTTTGGTTTAATTATTTAAAAGTGAATTCAATTAACTATAGCCCATGAATGTACTTTTTCTAACAGAGTCTTTATGCTTAAACGTAACAAATCAAATTTGATTGATTAAAAAATAAGATCAGGATATTTTAAAGCTTTAATTTTAGTATTTCAATAGGTAGTATGTTTACCTGGTTCACAATTCAAATTTATAAAAGGATATACAGCGAAGAGTTTCAGATGTCACAGTGGTTTATGAAGGTTCACCGAGAAGGCTGTGTAGCATTACAATGTTGGTCCCAAACTTGAGTAAAAATTATCATTCATGAATGTCATTACTAATAGACTCTTAGGACTTAAAGCTAACATTCAGGCATAATGAGTTCTTACTACTGATCACGGTGCTATTGTCCTGAGAACGTTTCAGTGAGAGAATCTGTGATCATGGTTCTCTTTATGCTACTGTATGGATAGAGATAACTGCCACTTAAAGGACTCAGAAAAAAGGAATAACCCCCCACCCCAAAAAGGTTGTCTGAGCATCGTTTAGGCAGTTGTTAAAGTGGTTTGCTTATCATCCATTCTTCTAGCCTTCTGAGTTATGTCCTTGTGTTCATTTGGACACAGGAAGCCTGCGTGTTGAATCCATATTCTCTCAGCATGTTGTAGAGTCACCTGCATCGAGTTGCATTGTAATGGCTTATTCTTGCTGTGTATTTTGCCAATCATTTCACACAAATGCTTTATGAAAACCACATTTCCTATTTTAATCCTTTCTGGAACTGTGGAAGCAAGGAATGTCACTGAGATTCTTTCAAAGTGTATGTTTTAATAATAACAAATGTAACCTAATTGCTAGTACAATTTTTTCAAGTGAAGAATGATCTTAAATCAACGTGTGATGAAAGTTTAGTTGTTACTGATAAAAATGATTTCTTGAAACCAAACTCAAAGCATTGGATTGTGTAGAAAATCAAATTGAATTCATGAAAGCAGGTCTTTTAAAAAGGGTCACAAGGTGGGACTCTCGATTTCAGACTTGCAGTGCAAGTGACCATGGAAAGGCCAAGTTAAGGGATTTACTGGTGTTAGTTTAGAAAGGTTTGTATATTATTTTGTAAAGTGCTCTCCCTGTATAGATTAAATGTCTACCTTAATTCTTGCAGTTGTCAGCATTTCCCTTAATTGAAAGATCTTGATATACAAACTTCCTTATTTATGGTTGATATTAAGATTTCAGAACTATTTCCACATTGCACAGATAAACCAAAATTTCACTAATAAACTGATAATATGTATATGCAAACATTTCTGTATGAGTCAAGCAATTTTTGAAGATAGAGGCATTAGCTGTTTGTGAGGAAGGATTAAGTTTGATTAGTTTCAGTCATAGGAGTTTTGCATTTGCTTAGGTAGTCTGTGTGTATTTAGTTATGTACTTCCATTGTCATATGGTTCAAATTGTTTTTATATCTTGGAGGGATATAGGACAAATTCAGTCTGAATATATACATAGAACATTATCAGAGGTGTCTGAAGGCCAGTGTATAAGGATATTCATTGTGGCAATATTATAACAAAATTAAATTAAAAATAACGTAAGTCCTCAACAATGTAAGGTTTGAAATTTGGTATATTCAAACATTGGATTACTAACTATGTAGGCATCAAAATCATGCTTTTTTGTAAATATTTAATGATTTTTGAGATTGGTTATAATATAAATACAAAAATTAGGACAAAGGCTATATAAATAGCTTGACTCTAATTTTGTTATATGTATTTATGCTTAGAAAATGACTTGGTGGAATTATGCCAAAATGTTAACCATGACTGTCTCAGTGGTGAGATTATCATTGGTTTTTATTTTCTTTCTGTACTTTCCTTTAATGAACCTCTATTGCTTTTATAATCAGGATTAATAGCAACTACCATTTTATGAAGAAAAGCTGATAATAATAGCTAAAAGAGATTGAGGCTGCCCATGGATTCATAAATTATTGTAATTTATGAACATGCAGTATTTTTTGTTGAAAGAAATCTAAGTCAGACTTCCCATCAGGTACTAAAGTTACTTCTGTATCACCTATGACAGTTACAAAGACAAAACAAGTCTCAGATCATCAAGGTAGATCATTTTTAGGCAGTGCTAATTTTTAGATAATTTATTTCCCTCTCTCTCTTTCATTCATTTGCCTTTGTTTTGCCATCCAGAGATATAAAAAAATTTTGAAGATGGTTTTTACACCTGTATGCCTTCTTTTCTTCAGACTAAAGATACTTAGTTTCTTATTTATTATATGACTTAGCTTTCAGACCCCTTACTGTCCTATTCACTTTCAGTAGCAAGATCAAATCCTATTTTAAATGTGGCAGCAATATCTGGGTACAGTATTTTGGATATAGCCTGACTAGTAGAATTATAGCGAGGCCATCATATCTGCCATATGGATGTACCAGAAGTACCTAAAGATTATATAAGTTTCAGGCACTGTTGAATTGATCACAGACATGAAAAATTGACATTCTTCGCCATTCTTTACCCAACTGAAGGGGAAAGGTTGGCTCTAATATCATTGCTGGGTACATAACATAAAATGAGGACACTGGCAGGTAAAGACCTCCATAGATAGAGCTCACATGCTCTGTCTCTCACTCCGAGCTCTTAACCAGACATTTAGCTTGGAGACCACGTGGCAGATGTGGTGGCTGGAACATGAAAGTGTAAAAAGCATCACTCTGGGAGATTTCACCTGATTTGGACATTGACTCCATAGTCAGAACTCCTGTATGATTTTTTCCCT
The DNA here is from genome assembly GCF_000956105.1 of Propithecus coquereli. Classification (NCBI taxonomy): domain Eukaryota; kingdom Metazoa; phylum Chordata; class Mammalia; order Primates; family Indriidae; genus Propithecus; species Propithecus coquereli. The sequence continues at coordinate 5,886,133 of NW_012135525.1, read as the reverse complement.
TCACTCTGGACTCCATAGATTACTTGGGGACAAGAACTCAGCCACAGGGTGACAGTTTATACAATGAGGAGATTGGTGGTGTGCCTTTTAGTCTAGCTCAGGTGACATTTAGTAAAGAACTTTAAGCTTTACTGATTTAAAATGAGTTCATAGAAGAATCAATACAATTTAAAGCTGGTTGTGGTGTTGTCTCTTTCTTCTAGAAAAGGATATTATGGTCTAAATAGTCTTGGATTTTTTTTCCCCAAAGTTTTAGACAGCTAATTGGTGGCAGCCAAGACTTGAACAGTGCTTTTCTGACTTTATGCTTGACTATTGTTAATAAAAGATGAATGTTTTTCTTTAGATTAGCAATTATGCTCTTGTTGTGGGCTAAATTTCTGTAGGGAGAGAAGTTATACCTAAAGTTGCAAGTTTTGTTAAGTAAAGCTCTGAATTCGGGTCCCTATGGTGTTTTGAGGGGCCAAAAGGCTGGAGGCAAATTAATACAATAAAATAAATGGTATGAATTTTGTAGTTTTTTATGTTTTGTTAAAATAGTCATATTTTCAAAATCACACTAAAGTTGATTGTTCCTGAAGATTGTGCCTCTGATATTTCACTTTTTTAATTCTATCTGGGAGACCGATTCTCATGAATTGGTTCTGTCTTCAAGTGTGGGACTCTTTCTGTTTTTTAAAGAATAACCTTTTGTGTGACGTGTTTAGCGTTTTCCCATTTTATCTAGACAAAATACGTTGCTTTAGAATTTGTCTTTTGGCTAATTCAACTCTTACCTTGCTTTTCTCTCTGAATGGTACTTTTAATTTCTGTGGTTTTTGGTTCATGTGAAACATACTTTATATGTTATGTGTGTGTTCCTGCCTTCCCACAGGAAGGAGAGGAGCAGGCCTTGTTTCGCACCACCAGACTCTGCCTCCAGCTCTTCCAGCCCAGCTGACTGGGCCAAGATCTGGGCACCAGACTCAATAATGAACCCTCTGTATCCAGTGGACATGATCTGTGCGGTGTGCTCTATAAACTCAGCGAAGCCAGACTCATCTCAGCGAATTAGGGAGCTAAGACCTGGAGTGGGAGTGGGAACAGAATGGGGAAGGTCTTGACGTTGGCTGGGGTGAGGGAGAAACTGAGTGTGATGGTGTTGGCCATGGGAAAGCCAGTGTCATGAGGGTGAGGAAGCTGGGTGTGAGCAGGGAGGACCCGTCCATGGAGGGTAGCAGGACTCAGAAAACAGAGAAGCAGGCATGCCAGAGCGAGAGGTGCTCCTGCCTGGAACTGGCATAGTTTATGATGCTTCTCAGGTTCTTGTCTATAGGTGTCCTTGGAGTCTTCTCCCCTTCTCCTGATGTAGCCAGGAAACTCCACGAAGCCTAAATCAAGCGTCAGACTATGATACATAAAAGACATTCAGTTACTGGAATAATTGTATAACCCTCCTTTCTTCAAAGAGTTTATGCACTCACACTTTAACAAAATTTGGCGTGTGTACAGTAGTTTAACCCCTCAATGAGTGACTCAAATTAAGGTGTATCTTTAAAGGAACAGTGTTCTTTAGATAAGACAAAAGATATTCCCCCAAATTTGTCATTTAAAATATGTATGTAGCAGCAATACTACAGTGTATTTTAAAATGTTAGACCATGCTATGCCAGTGTATGATGAATGTTTTCTGTATATAACATATATACTATGTAAGAATAATATTTTTATTCAAGGTATTCTTTTTGCTAGTCAGTTGCCAGTATTATTCAAAGGTCATTGTTATTATCTTAGGTGAAAAAAACAAATGCTGACCTTCTTATTTTCCAAAAAGATTTTGTTGTGGGCTTTTATCCTACATATCATAATTTCCTTCTCTTTGGCCATTGCATTAATATTGTTTTCATCGCTATTATATTTTCTGTGGGAAGTTTGTAGCCGGCCAACATGCAGAGAGGTTAGTATAGCATATAAACATTTTTCTATTTTTCTTAATAATGGTTTAGGAGAATGTTACTCTGTGCCTCTCAGTAACGTGATCCTTGAATTAAATTATTAAATATTCTGAATGTTACTCTCTCATTTTGTGTGTTTAACAGTTGTGGCTTGTCCCAAACTGGCTGTTTTGCAGGTTCTTTTTTATTTGTTTGGATGTAAATCCTATCCTAAAAGGAGCTATCTTCTGGCATTGTAAGTGGTGGGAAAATAAACTTCATTGCCTATCTTCTTCTTCTTTTTTTTTTTTTTTTAATTATAATGGTCTAGAAGTGTTAAGTATGGCTTTTCTTCCTTAGCATTTACTAGTTTTATTACTTTTGTCATACTAGATTATCATCTGGCCATTCAAATTTTCTGTTTCTTAATGGGTAAAGTAATGATAGGTGGGGAAGGAGGGAATTTAGCCAGAGATGAAACTGACTGTAGGAAAAGTATAGAGGCTTCTATGTTTCCTGCTTGGTTCTCTTTCTTGAGTTCATCATCAATTACTTTTCTGAAAGAAGAAAAAAACTAGCTTCCATTCCTACGTGTCTGTTCACTCTGGAGTTACCAAGAAACCTTAATCCCCTGTGAATAAGAAAACTTTAAGCTCAATTAGTTGGAGTTGTTTGTTTTCTTAAATAGAAATTCTTTCTGTTGTATTTTTCCATGGCATTTGCTGAAATAATGGTCCATGTGTGAGTCAGTAGGAGGTGCTGTTTGAAAAGCTTCGTGGCATAGTCCTAAGTTTGTAGGTTTGGAGAGCCTAAGCTTTTCTTGGCTTCAGCCAGTACATTGAGAGGGAGAAATTAACAAAATTGAGGAAGTAGTATTTTTCAGTACTTAATGGGAATATGGATATGTCTCTTCTCATTTGAGTATCGCTTTACTTTGTTATCCTTTTCGTACATTAACAATATGATGAGCTACCTCATAATCTGTGAATCTAAAAACTCTCCTTTCTTCCTGGTTCCATAGGAATACTAAAGTAATTTTGACTTTCAGAGAGCTTTCAATATGAAGGGAAAAGATACTTATAAGGAGGGGTTGGGGTCAATGACTATGTGCAGACTTCCCGGAGATGCTAAGGATGCCACTCACGAGACATTTACTGCCCTCCTTGTGAGCCAGACACTGTGTAGGTACAGGACTGTAGAGGGGAAAAGGAGTCCCTGTGGCTCCTGTCCTCAAGAGGGTCACACTCCAGAGAAGTAGCAAATAAGTGCCACTTAGTGTGGCAAGAGCTTGTATTAGATGAAATGGGAGGAGTGATTTTTCTCTACTCTGAGTGATCAAGGAAGGCGGCTTCTCTGAGGAGTTGGGTTTTGAGGGATAGGTAAAAAGAGTATAATTAGTATGTTGGGTAAGGCGGCAAGAAAGAGTTTCTGAGCAGAGAGAGAGCAGTTTTCAGATTAGGTTAAGACGCCTTCCAGACTTGTGGCTCCATGACCTAAATATCCTAATGGAAGCACAATGGAAAGGCATTTCCAGCAGAAGGAACCAACTGATTGCCTTTGCGAAGGCAGAGTAAGGGACAGAGGAGACTGTTTCTCTGTCATATGGCCCAGAAAACAGATTAGTTAAAAAGTGATAAATATCATGGTATCGTTTCATCTGAGCTAATTATTCACAAATTCTTTTACGTAAAAGGTTTAGAGGGTAAGTGGAAGGATTTGAAATCTAAAATAAAGTTAGGAGATTGTATTGTTTCTATTCATTGTCTGCTCGATGAGAGTTAAAAATGATACGACAACTGAACATTTTGCAATATAGTTTGCTTTGCAGATTCAGACTTCTTTTTTAGTGCTGGGCTTAGGGAGCTATTATTTCTTTTTTCTTCCTGCTGTGTTTATGGATGATAAATGCATTCCCAGGCAGATTAACTTTTAACTGTGCTTTGAAACATGAATTTTCAATTATTGTGATACATTCATTACATTTTGGATGATAAAATTGCCAAGTTCAGAGTAACGGCTATAAAATAAATGGTTAGCATCATTTAACTAAGTTCTGGACCGTCTATGATAATGTAGTTTTTAAAAATGTATTTTCCAGGAAAACAGTTGAAGATTTTGGCTTTGCAGTTTACTTCTGGCTGTGTTTTATGGAAATCAAACTAAAACTTCTGAGAAATAGATAAAAATGATTTAAAGTTGGCAAATAATAGAAAATTTGGTTCTGTTTGTGTGAAGTTAAAGATTCCCTTAAAGAAATCATTGGCTATCAGTTTAGCTTACTCTAGTATTAGCATTAAATCACCAGTATAATGATAAACAAGTACTTAAAAGTGAAGGCCAAGAATATTTGAGATCCAGTATCATATACAGAGTAAATACAGCCAATTTTCAATTTTTCAGGGGCAGATTTTCTAGCTAGATTATTAACTGGAATTCATGTTCCCACCCCCATTTCTCTAGTTCTACCATCAACTATTTTAGTGGTACTAAACTCTTTTTTTTTTTTTTTTTTGAGACAGAGTCTCACTCTGTTTCCCTAGCTAGAGTGAGTGTCATGGCGTCAGCCTAGCTCACAGCAATCTCAAACTCCTGGGCTCAAGCAATCCTTCTGCCTCAGCCTCCCGAGTAGCTGGGACTACAGGCATGCGCCACCATGCCCGGTTAATTTTTTCTATATATTTTTAGTTGTCCAGATTATTTCTTTCTATTTTTTTTAGTAGAGACAGGGTCTCACTCTTGCTCAGGCTGGTCTCGAACTCCTGAGCTCAAAAGATCCGCCCGCCTTGCCCTCCCAGAGTGCTAGGATTATAGATGTGAGCCACCGCTCCCGGCCGGTACTAAACTCTTAATCTAGAGCAGTGTTCTTTTTTTTTTTTTTTTTTTGCCAATTATTTTGGGATGGAATAAAGCAGTGTTCTTAACCCTGGGTGAAGTTTTGTCTGAGGAATTTTCTTTTTTAAAAACTGTTGATATTCAAACTAGAGACTCTGATTTAAATTGTTCCGGGAATGAGGCCTCGGCATTAGTATTTTTTTAAAAAGTTCCTCAGGTGATTTTAATATGTAGCCAAGGTAGGGAACCACTGATGCGGAGTATGGATAAGTACAGAGAGAAATTCTAAATTTATATCGATCTCTACTACTGATAAAGGGAATTACAATTGACCTTTGAACAATGAAGAGGTTAGGGGCACTGAACACCTCCCTCCCCTGCCATGTAGTCACAAATTTGCATAATACTCCCCAGAAACTTAACTACTAATAGCTTACTGTTGACTAGAAGCCTGGTAACATAAGCAGTCGATAACACATATTTTGTATGCTATATGTATTATGTACTTTATCCTTACAATAGAGTAAGCTAGGAAAAACAAAGTTATTAAGAAAATCGTAAGAAAAATTTATTTACTTTATTAAGTGGAAGTGGATCCTCAAAAATGTCTTCATTGTCATTGTCTCCACGTGGAGTAGGTTGAGGAGGGGTTGGTCTTGCCATATTAGGGGTAGCAGAGGCTAAAGAAAATCCATGTATAGGTGAACTTGGGTTTTTCAGAGGTCAATTGTGTATGCATTTTGTGTCTGTGTCAATTCCTAATGGATTAATTTTCTGTTCAGCTTTGTTCTCTTAGAACTAAACGTTTCATGATATGATTTCCGAGAGGGCATACTGTGAAATGCCTGTTCTACACCAGGTTAATAAATATTGTATGAAAAACTTCCATGGCTAGATAAGTGTGAGAAATGCAGCCATATACAGTTTGAAAATATTCTTTTCCACAAAACTGATTGCAGCCTTTAATATGTTAGTTATTTGCATTTTATGAATGTGTTACAGGAATATATAGTATGCAGCACTTCCCAATATTATTTGATGAAATCATTTTTTTTTCTTGGGAGAAACTCCAGTCTACAGATTTAAACAATCAGCGAATCATTTGGAAATTCTTTTTTCACTGCCCAAGGTCTGTGTTAGAACTGGGTGTGATGTAGTTATACAATGGAGGCTTTCTTAAAAAGTTCCTCAATGAGCCTCCTGAGAGGGGTGAGAGTGTAAATGATTTCAGGCTACACAATTCTTTCCTAAAACACAGCGGTTATCATTTTACATCCATGCTCAGTGTTTCTTTGACAACTCTCTGTTGCCTCCCAGGTAAAGCTAAATAAATGTCCTACTTTGGTGTTGAACATTCATCACAGTCAGGTCCCTTCCTACTTATTTAACTTTGTTTCTCATTGCTTCTCAACCCAATCCCTCTTTGCATCAACCCCAAGCCATGATCATTCTTGACTCTAACAACTGTAGATAAAAATAGCTACCAAATTAGGAAGTGTTTTTCTCATCTTAATCTCTGGCCCTCTCCAGTAGTTGTAGCTAAAGGGGCATCATTTTGTGGGGTGTTCTGGACTGGCTCAGACTGTTTTAACAGTTCCCATTTCTTTATATATTACACTTAATATATCTGCATCACTTTGGATCTTATTAAAAAGTTAATTTTCCTGCATTTGTTCTGTTCTTTTGAGTTGATACATTAACAGTCCAAATAACTTTTGAATTCTCAAATTCACTCAAGCGTTTTGGAACCTAACACATTGTTTTGTGTGTATGGTTGGGCCTAAGTAACTTTGTAGAATTGTGATATTGCAGGACTGAAAGAGACCTTAGAGATTTCCTAGTTTAGTGTTCAAACGAGGAAAACTAGACCTAGAGAACATAAGTGATTTGCCTAAGTCATATGACTATCCAGTTGTCGAAGCTGGGGAAGAAACCCAATTCAGTGTTCTGCTTACTACACTGAAAGTTCACATCTTTTTAAAATCCATGTACTCTTTCAAGAAAAATATTAATAAAAACCTCACGTTTGTCTTTCTTGTTAATGGGAAAACACAGTAAATATTGTTTTGTGAATCAAAGCAGTAAGACATAGTGATGTCTTGTTCCCCCGCCTCACATCCCCACAACATACACAAAAAGATGCTATGGTGGTTCTTAAGGAGCTGTTGTGTGGTAAAGGGCCTGGGAAGTAGGTTTTTAACAGTTGGTTGTTGTAGAGGTGATTATGATGTGCATTCCTCCATACATGTCTCCTCCTCCTCCTCTCTTCCCTCCCCTGATTCATGCCAGGCTGTCATTTTGAATCCGTAAGTGAATAAGACAAATAAGAGATGTCAATACTGTAAAGAATACTGAACTAGGAGCCATGAGATCTGGCTTCCAGCATAGTCACCAGCTGCAAAATCTTGGGCAAGTCATTTGGCAGCTGAGCTTCAGTCCTCTTACTTACAAAATGGGGATAACTCCTCACAGAATTGGTGTTAAAATCAGTTGAAATATGCACTCAAAATTGCTTTATAAACAATAAAACACTGAACAAATATGAGAGGTGATTTGATTCTTCAGAGAAGACTCTTCCATTTCAGTGTTTCGATCTTCTAGGTAGAGGGAAGACTGCAGGGCTGTTGTAGGATGAAGCTCCATGTCTTTAGTTGCTTGGAAGAAATCACACACAGTTCTATAATATTTTTGGCAACTTGTCTCAGTTTGGAGTTGAGTGGTTGTAACTTTTATTTGTGGTTACACTTTTTTGATTTTTATATGGGGAAATGATTTCATTTGTTTTTATTTAAATATGTTGATGTTTTTGCATTTTAGAGTAAAAATATTTACTTCCCTAGTAGAGATATTCTTTCTTTCTTTCTTCATTCTCTTTCTCTCTCTCTCTCTTTCTTTCTCTCTTTCTTTCTTTCTTTCTCTTTCTTTTGTTAAGTTCTCGTGTAATAGGATAGTTGGTCACTATTAGAAATATTATTTTTCCTTTGTTATGAAATGGAAAATTGTCAGGGACTGATAGGCTGTGGTTGGATGGGATTTGCTACCCACGAAGAATTATCAGGGCAAACTGAACTTTCATTTTGAATGCAAAAATTTTTCTGTTTTGTTTGGCAAAATGAGATAAAAAGAAAATCCAAGCAACTTCTTGTTTTAGGAGCTGCCAGTTCTCTCTGTGGCTCAAGGAACGTTTCGTGTCTCAGCCACAAGAATTTGCCTTTCTGATTCTGATGGCCATTGTCTTTCCTCCTCATGCATGCTTTGCTTTCAGCTTGTGGCTTTGCAGCTCTTGGAGGTGATGCAGGTCCTTCTAAGGCTACTCATCGACTCCTTCTATAGCCCACTGACCCACTGGTACGGGTAGTAAGAGCCGTGCATCTTTATCCTTAGGGATGGGTATTTTATTAAATATTGAGTGCAGGGCACTGTGTTAGACCTCTGCAAGGACACGATAGGATAGTAGATTCTGTCAGTTGTTTGTGACTAGAGGTACTTTGTTGGCGATCAGTGTAGTTACCAATAGTGTAGCTCAGAAATTGGTGCAAGCATTGTGGAACAGAGGGGATCAGGTGACTAAGTGCTCTGGTGGTCAGAGGAAGCCACTTACACAGGACCAGTAAAGTGAAGAAGGCCATTGGGGAGGTGTGCAAACAGGAAAGTAAAGGGACAGATAGCAGGAAATTGACATGCAGAATCTTGATAGGATGTAGTGGAATGAAGAAGAACACGAAAGAATGAAGGATGACTTCCAGGTTTCTAATATGAAAATGACAAACATAGTAACATCTCGCAGGAGAGCTGTTTTAGAGGAAGAAAAGAATATAATTTTAACTAATGTGTTCGCTTTGAAATCTAGGTGAAGATGTTTAGAGGAACACTCAGGAGAGAGAGCAGGGCTGGAAATAGTGACTTATCAGGAATTAACTTGCATTTCAGAAATAGTGAGGTGGTTCATGTAGAATTGCCTATAAGCCAGGAGTTTTCTTATGTCATTAATATTTCAGAAAATAACAACTGTATTTTATGGTAATTATGGAGTTTAAAAGAGCCATTTGAAAAAATGGCTAAAAATTGTCCACTAGGAAATGTGGGGATAAGTGTATTCTTTTCAAAGTGTGGGTGTGAATTGGAGTAAGTCGAGCGGCAGTTAAAGGAAGAAAGCCTCATTTATTTGACTCTTGCAGTCTTTGCTCTCTTCCTGTCCCGGCTCCTTCCCCCCGACTCCTCTCCCCTCTTTTTGGTCTCAGTGCTTCCGAAATGGAGGCCAGCGTCTCATTGCCACGTGGGCATCTGCACGTGGGTCACCCAGAGTTCACAGACTTGAAAGTCCCCTTATTCCAAAGAGCCTCATGTGTCACATCAGCATCCTCTGGGTTTTGTGGCACAAGGGTAATGAGAAAGGATGCCTGGAGGCTACTTGTACCCGTGGAGTCATGGCCTGTTGTTGTGAAAAGAGCACCAGATGAGGACAAAGCAGAGAGTCCCAGCACTGGAACCAGATAGTTCCACCAGATAGTCCCAGCACTGGCACCTCTTCTGGGCCTCTGGTTCCTTACTCGTTCCTTATTCATCAAGGGCTGGGTAGAGCCATGTGGTCTCCAAAGCACTGAAATTCTATTTTTTTCTTTTTTCTTCTTTCATTCAGCTGCCAAATAAAAATTGGATATATTTATGGTGTACACCATGATGTTTTGACATAGGTACATATTGTGGAATGGCTAAGCCAAGGTGATTAACATATGTGTTACCTCCTGTGCTTATTATTTTGTGGTGATAACACTTAAAATCTACTCTCCTAGCAATTTTCAAGTATACTATATGTTGCTATTAATTATATTCACCAGTACAATAGGACACTGAATTATTCCTCCTAAAGGAAATGAGCTTCTGTTTCTCCAGTGTACAGAAGTAAGATCCATATCCATACCTGAAGTGTTCCCAATAAATCAAAGCAGGGTCCACGTAGCAGCTCATAGAGCACATTTGTTCTTCACGTGAGATTTATGCAGCACTTTCATATTTGCCAAGGCTTTTATTTTCCTAAACTCTCCAGTGAAGTAGGGCAACAGGAAGGTCTTCAGTGGTGAGCTTGCCATTGGCATTAATCCAGGGTAATCTTCTCGAATGCCATGTGGTGATGAGAAATGGGATCAGGTGCAAAAAGGAGTTCATGATTTGCCCTGAGCCTCATGACTAGCTATTGTTAACCAAATTTTGGAAAGAAATGGTCACTTTTCTTTGAACATAAGACATTGTTTTTTATCCCCCATTCTGGTGAAAGCACTGTCCAGTAAGTTAAGCAATAGAAGTGTCTTAGAAAAGACTGGGCTAGAAAAAGAATGAAATCCATACCATAGTTTTTGTTCTGAGTTTACATTATGTAATGTAAACTCCCTTTGTTTAGTGATAACATTCCTTCCAGATTTTATTTACGGTTTGGCTACTGAAAGGTGTTGTTTGTGTAGGAAGAGACTAAAGTTATGGTAGAACACTTGCACCAAAATATTTAACTATAAACAGGTAGAGCTAACATGAAATGTAATAACTAATCTTTATCCATATTGAAAAAAGCTGTATTGTGGTTTCTTTATATGCAAAAGTTTAAGGTATTATAAGTCAAATTAAGTTCTAAAGCAATTATAGGCTGTCTTTCCCTTTTTTTCTGACCTCTTAAACCCCTAAGTCCAAAAATATTTGCACATGCAGCTAATAGATATTTATTAAATCTTAAGATGGTGGTTGTAGCTGTGGGATAAAGTTATTCAGTACATTTTGAATGAATGAACGAAATGATGACTTTGCTCACTAAAAAATTTTTGAGCCTACTGGTGTGTGCCAGGTACTGTTAGGCCTTAGGAATACAGTGGTGACCAATTAGGACATGGATTCTGCCATTTTACTGAGGAATGCAGACAAAATACAAGGAAATAAGTAAATAGAATAGTTACTAATTATAATACACTATAATTAATAAATATTATAAAACAGCTATGAAAGAAACAAATGAGGAGGGACTTATTAAATGAATGAATACATCAAGTAAAAAAGAGCTCTTCAATTTTTTTTAAACAAAGTCCTTTTTTGGAGGGGAGAAGCTAGATTTTAATCACTTGCGTTGAATAGATAAAAAGCTTTAAATATTTATTTCAACTTTCAAAAGCAGTTCCTTGCCCTGCCATTTAGACCAACAAATTTAAGAAATCTTATCCGTTAAGGACATAATTGTATTTTCTTTCACTTGTCTTTATTGGAATTCTTTTACAGTTCTTCCAAAACAATAATACATTCCTTAGAGCTGAGCCTCAGCGGGAATAATGAAGCATCTTATTTGATGTATTATTCCATTACCTATGATGTCAAGGCAGTTGGTAAATAATTTCTTTTTATAGAACAGCCAAAGGGGATGGTGGTGAGGGGACGGGGGGCGGGTGGTGTGGAGAAAGATTTAACCTAAACAGTCCTGTCCCCAGGAAATGATTTGGGGAAGCTCTGTCATGTGATGGTTGCTATTTATTGCCTACTCTGTGTTGGGCAGGCTTTGGGGTCTTGTTTCCTTTTAAATCAGGGCAGCACTTGGATTGTGGTTTTGCTGTCGTGCCCTTTCTTCATGCCGGAATTTTTCTGGGGCTTGTTGCAGATTCAGAGGCAGATGTTTGTCTTCCTTGAGGTTAGGGGATGATTTGGTGCCATCTAGGCTGATTTTTTTTTTTTTTTTTTGCTTTCCCTGAACAAACACTGTTGCTGAATGCAGCATGGCATCAGCTCAGTAGAAGTGTCATGATGGTGCCTTCATGCCCTGGGCTATTCAAATATTGGTAAGTCTTAAAGACACTAATCAGTTGTAATTTTGATTTCTAATAATACAGAGAAGTTTATCATTTGTATTTTAGGAAACAGCTTCCTCACTTCCTACTAAGGGATAACTTGGTCATAGGGTTAACAATGTGGTTATACAGAGAAAACTTAACATAAGGGGTTCTTTTTTTTATTATTGTAGTAAAATAAACATAACATAAATTTAACCATTTTAGCCATTTTTTAAGGGTAGAGTCCAGTGGTGTTAGGTACATTCACATTGTTGTGCTACTTAAGGGATTTTTGTTGTGAAATAGCAACCCACCTGCGTCAATATTTTGACATTTAGATGGCCACATGCTTATAGAGAAAAAAATTTAAAATCGAAACATAGATATGAAATATTTTCTGGAAAGACAAATTTTGAAGTTGTGATAAAATGGCTACAGATTCACAATAAAACTGGAATAGCCAGGGCTCTTCCAGGGCAGCTTTGCACATTTAAATAAATGGTGAATAGTAACTCTGAAGCTGGCACTTAGAATGAACAACTAGTAGTAGGTGCTGAATGCCTAGAAAAAAGCCTGAGGAGGTCTCTGCATTTTGGGAGGGGTGAGATAGGCTCTGCACGTCAGGGGTGAGGGAAAATGAGCAGCAGCTGCCCACGGTGGCTTCTTATTCGCGAGTTGTGAAAGATGCCAGGGGGGTACTTTCATGTGCCTATCTCAGCCTGTTTTCCCTGAAATGTTTATTAAATCCATGTGTGTTGTTCCCGGATGTAGAACAGTGACTCTGGTTGGGTAGAGAAGGAAGTCAGAGTGATGAGTTCTAGGCTGGCATTATTCCTGGAACGTTGTGGAACTTTTCCTATAATGAGTTCCTGGTGACTGGAGATGATTTGCAAAACTCTACCCTCACGTCCAGCCATGCAGTGATCGTTTCTGTTCCACTGCTCTGGCCTGTCGTTGTCTACGCAGCCAGTGGCCTCCCAGGAAAGTGTGGCTGACTACACAACCCACCTTTTCCTCATTACACAACTTACCGAAAATTCTTATGCTCCTGAGAGTACAGACCATTTGTCTTTATCATTCATGTGACCTTCATGCCTATGAGGTGTTATTTATTAATACTAATGGGGCCTGTAAGTCGTGTGTCTCTTCTCTCGGGCACCAATGAATAAAATTTTGTATTTTCTGGCTTTTTCAACCAATCATTAGTTAAAGGAAACTTTTCAGCTTAGAAAGTGGGGAATTGAAATCCCTGTGGTTGGTCAGTCTCCTGAAGGCTTTGTGATGGTGCCACTCTCAGATTAGGACATGAGTGTTTGAGGGAGGGATGATATTCTTGCGTACGTGACAGCTGCGTGCGTCCAAGAGCATTTGGCTGCATGCAGTGATTTGAAGAGCCCTACTCTGATTACACAGCTCTTTGCTGTCTTCTTCCTTTGCGTCTAATTTTGTCAAACTTCCCGGGTATTTCCTGAAGCGGTTTCCTCCCTGGTTGTCTGTTACCACCTGTCCATCAGCGAAATCTTTTAGTTACCTCTAAACCTGAGCTTGGCTGGGCTATGTTGAACCCCACAGAATTCTTGTATTTTTAGAGTGAATCCTGAAGGACAGAGTGGTTAAGCTTTATGGTACATTATTTTATCCCTTGTTCCAAAAAGGAATTTGAAGTGGCTTAACAATTTAGTAATTTCCAATTAGTAATAACAGATAAGTACAAGAGGAAATTGGTGTGAGGGGAAAATAAGAGTTGGAAAATAATTTGAGGTAAGGAGCAATAAGGTTTGTACACAATACACACATCAGAATCTGAGCTTTGTTCTTGGCCAATGCTGAAAAAGAAGTCTGTAGACTCTCAAGGTCTGTAAGAATCTCAAGGTACGTAAAATTAAGAGTGAGTTAGTAGCTCCGAAAGGTCACAAGCTTTCTTATTACCGCAACCTTGGGAAAGCTTCTGTTGATTTCCTAAAGGAGACACTGCAGTGTGTATGTGGTAGAATATGTCCTCAATAGCAATTACACCACCAAAATACAGTTGTTTCTTGTTATGTTTCAGTATAGGAAATAATATGGTTGCTTCCTATTATGTGTTCATATGCCAAAGCAATTCTACAAAAACTAGAAATTTAGAGCATCTAGGATGAGCTGTACAACTGTCAGTCCTCCACGGATATTGTTTCATCTAGATGAATTAGATAAGGTAGTTATTATTACTAATAATTCTAACAATACTACCACTTACAACACATAGTTACTCTTTCCCAAGTACTTAATAATGTGTCAGGCTTATACTAAGGCACTTGTGGCAGAAGAGATTTCTTAATCCTCATAGAAACTCTGTAGCTTTATTCTTATTTTAGAGAAGGAAAATTGGCTCAGAGAAGTTGACTGACTGTACCAGGTTCACAGGCTACTGCTGGCTGTGTGCCTGGCACTGATTCCACTACCTGAGACCCTGAACTTGTGTAAGGAAGACAATTTAGCTCTTCTGAGGCAAATCCCTAAAACAGTTCAGTCTTTTCTCCTGTTAGCTTGTGCAGCACAGAATTCCACCCCCTCCTGCTCCTGTGCCTGCGAAGTCTCTGTTTTTTGTTTAGGGCCATGTGTGTCACATACGTGCCTTGTGGCATTCCACAGCTGTCTCTCTTTAAAACTCCATGGGATCGTGCATCCGTGGCCACAATGAATGACTGGAAAAACTAGATAAGCACAAGTATTTTCTTCCTTTGACTTTTGAATATTCTTAAGCTTTGAAAATATAATTGAATTTAATTTGGCTAATATTGTCACAAAGGGCAATCTTATTAAAAAAAAGCCTTCCGTGTAAAGATGTTTAAAATCTGACAATATTTCTACTTTGTCCTCTTGATTAAAGATTTTAGTTAAATGCAATATATAGATTATCTCCTTCTGTCATTTTGATTGCTTAGTATATGTTTAGAAGTATCTTTAGTACACTTCTCTATATTTTAAGCCTGAGACAGGGTTATTTTTAAATGTCAGTTCGTAATAACAGAGTTTATCAAATAGTATAATGTTCACACTCTAAAAGGTTGAATCTGTGTCTGAACAAAGAATTTGCTTGATGTGGACAAAAAGGACCCTCTGCCCCAAACATGTACTCCTTCTTACACTTTTTGTTGTACCTTAGGTCAAAGTTAGGAAGCTGATGATGTGTTTTAAAGAGGGAAAAGGTATGCAATTAGAACCATATTGGCATCTTGGCAGGTATTTATTTTTCCAAGATGAACGTGCTTTCAAAAATTGCCAGTAGTTGCTAGGCAGACTTCAACAAACACAGAGGACATTACCCAAGCATCCAACCTGGCTGGTTTCTCAATTTAAATTTTGTGATCCTGGCTCGAAATGTAGTAAACTCGATTACCATTTGAACTTGCAATACAGAATACTTTTGCCAGCAGTCCCATTGGCATTCTGAGGTAGTCATGAAGTTAAATTTTCTTCCCCAGGAGGCCAGTTGACTAACTCTAAGCAAGGGCACGCTGTCCAAGATCGTGGGCCGGATCATTTGAACCGCTTCAAAGGTGAATAGAAACTGTATAGAGAAAACAACTCCATCTTGCCAAAAGCGGTTGCCTTTTTATTTGGTGCTCTTCTTTCTGATCACTGGATTTTCCTGCTGAGTTTATGCTTAATTATATCTTTCTCTTTTCCTCTGGCAAATGAACAGCATTCTCACACGGTCTGTTATGGTCCGTCCTTTATTTAAATAACTTTTCTAGATGCATTCGGAGCAATGCCAGAGAAACTGAAAAGAAATAGTTATTTTTCTGGAATAGCGATTAGATTTAAAATGGTTTTTTACTTATTTTTTGCTATTTGTTTGCTCATTTGCTTTGTTTTGCACTGTCTCTCCAGGCCAACTTTTCTTAAGTATGGTATTAATGCCAGTTAAATAGATGGGAAATACAGACTCATTCTGAAGGCTAAAAGTTTAAGAGATAGCATGTTTTAAATGTTTAGGACATACTGGGGGCAAAATGCTGATACGTATAACTTGCCTTCCAAATAGAGTAAACATGCAGTTGAGATAATAACAAGATTGTGAAATTTGATATTTGATCTATAATGGGAGTAAATAGCTTATTATATTTTATCTGGGCTAAAATTCTCAATAATACAGGAACAGAATTAGCTTTACCATGTTTTTGAGTAAGGTATGATTATCATATATCCTTTACAGAAGTTTTGGGTCTTGCAACCTGTGTTACCTGTTTAGATATTGAATACATACATAGAAATTAGGCTAAGAATTTCCTTCTGCATGTATAAACTTTCATTATGATTAGCCTTTTTATTTAGTTTCATGTGTTTGCATATTAGCCCTTTTTATCTAGTCTCGTGTATCTAGAACATTTTGATTTGAGACTAGCATGGTGTATGTTTGCCTCTTGTACAGAACTTCTTGAACTCACAGCAGAAATGAAGGAAGAAACATTTTTTTTTTTTTTTGGAAGAAACATTTTATAGTCGGTCATGGGAGATCCTCATGAAAAATGCAACAAGTAGGTAGTGCTATGGTTGGGAAAGCTCTCTTGCCCACTCCTGAATTTTCTTTTTTTTTTTTTTAATTAAATATCACAATCTGTTTTAGAAAGTTTACGTGTTGGTTTTACATACAACATAAAATGTTTCTTTTCATAGGGTAATACTGTGTTTGGAAAAATAGTCTACCTTCCCTGTCTTCCTCCTTCCCTCCCGTGGTATATACTAATGGAAAGAAAAAATAAATAAAAAGTACACAGAAAGGAAAGACCAGCTGAATTCCCTCCCCAAAGATACTATACATGTTTTGGAAGTGTCTGTCTCTTCATCTTCCTATGATGGATATGCCTGTATTTACAATTTTATTTAATTGTCATTTACTTTGTAAACTAATCTGTGTTCTGTTTTTTCTAGCCATCAGCTTTTCTTGTTCATAATACATATTTAAAAAATCATATTTAGGGACCATTTCATACTCAATATGAAAATGTTTTATTTAATAAAAAAAAAGTAGTGTTAAACATTGACTATTTGCCTGTAATAACCATTGAAAAGAGAATATGCCAAATTTCTGCTGTGAGAAGTTTAGTTCATTAAAACATTGAAAGGATATTGTTTTAGGAAATAGCATGAATGTCAAAGTCCCTTTGCTGCTTTAGAGAATCTGAAATCCTTGGCCTTTAGCTTATTGTAGAAACTTGGAAGAACTTAAAGATAATTGATGAGTTTAGGAAGCATTTTAATACCATAAAATACTAGTTATCTGGAATCCAGAGAAATGAATTATAGTGGTTGTAGTATCAAAGACTGAAGGAATGATTTTTTTTTCCCAAGGTGATTTTTCCACACTCCTGAAAACCATCACCTTCACAATAACCTATGTCTTTTGGCTTGTCAGCAGTTTGAAAACATACGAGTTTTCCAAGTCTCAAACTCTTTGATTGCTCACAGCTACTTTTTTTATCTCGTTGGTGGAGTTTAAAGGGCTATCCCTCACCATTACAAGAGTGTGTGCTTAAGGGATTTGAGGAGGGCTTTCTCAGGAAAAAAAAAAAATTGTGTGTGTGCCTGAGTACAATCACGGGAGAGAAGCACAGTTCTGGAAACATGAAACTAGCTAGTTTTCTTTAGCTTTCTTCAGTGTTAAGTTTTGTCCAAAATTACATGGAAAAGTTGACAAGCATTGTCCATGATATACTGATTTTGTAAGTGTTATAAACAGTTCAGAGAATACACTACATTAGTAATATATTTTCCAGAAACCATACATTTTTTCCAACTTTTTGGTATCCTGAGTTCTTTTTCAACTTCATCTAGTGTTTTCATGCCTTATTTTAATTAGAAAAGATTTTCAGAAGTACACATGACACAATCAACTGCATTTAAAAAAAAAACAAAACCCAAAAAACCAAAAACAACTGCTTCGCCTTTCCAGCAAACCTTTAAACCGTAGATAAGGGCGGTGTCTACTCTTTTGACTGAGACCTTCTCCTGTAATAGAGCATGGCCGAAGTCATCTTCTTTAGGAGGGTATGGTGCTTGTAGCTGTAGATGCTTCCTGTATATACAAATATTTCAACAACTGCCCTCTGAGCTGTTTCCTTATATGCAACACATTGCACATGGAGTCAGCGCTGCAACATGGTACTGATCCCTTAATGTTTTCTTGTGCTCACCTAATTTACTTATCGTTTCCCTTTGCCCGTTGCTGGAGAACCTTTCGAATCCAAGCCATAAAAGGCATTTATCATACACAGAGTTTTATTTTCTGTTATGTACAGTACTCTTATGTGCTAGCCATTCCACCGTGACTTAGTTTATTACTGTAAATATGTCATTGCTTTCCAAGGCTGTGGTATGGGGAGAAAAATGACATGTTTGGTCTCCCTGCCCCCACCCCCCGCTGCCAAAAAAAAAAAACAAAACCCAAGCCACAGGATCCTATATCTTTAAGGACTAGGGTATAGAATGCCTCTACATTGTTAGAAATCCTTTCCATTGTCTGAGCATAATGATACTTGGTACTCCTGTCTCTCCTCCTAAGCATGATGACTTCTGATCACTTTGCTTTTCTCTTTTCTTTTTGCTTTTCTTTTTCTCTTGATAGTTCCACCATGCATATTAGCATCACAGGATTTGAGTAAGACTTTGCCTGTTAGCCTATAATTGGCAGCTAGGACTCACGTGGCCCTGGCATTCTGAAGAGAGTTTGGAAGATCTGCCAACACTTGAGGCCATAGACTTCTTCTCCTTCACACTTACTGAGAGGTGGCATAAACTTCTCTAATAGCAATAGCCACTACTCTAAACCACCCCACTACCCTGCACACCTTCTCCCCAGTAAGAAAATTAAAGAGGGAAGAAAGAGGTGGAGAGTCACTGGGGATGTAGGGCTGGTGGGAAATGGGGTAGTCCCTGTAAAAGGTGAGAAGATGATCTCTTGGGAAAGGGGACTTTCCAAGGAAACTTCTCATAAATATTGTGCATGCCCACAAGAACAGGAGACCAGTTTTCATTACTTGGTTGCACAACTGCTTACGGGACAGACTTGCAGATGTTCTTCAATGCCTATGTGAAACTTAAAGAGAGCATTGGGGAGAAACTCTCCCAGAGTATAACAAGAGTCAAGTAGATACCCTGAAGGCAGCAGGGCTTGAGCGATTATCTCTCTGGTAACCCACCCATGAAGCCTGCCTACTGGATTAGTAGAGCCCAGCAGCTAGAGACATCAGACATTCTGCTGGTATCAGAGGGTAAGGAAACATGGGGGATACTGGTTTTCTTATGTCAGAGAAGTATGTAATGGGAACCCTCATGGATGTTCTCTCAAAAACTCATAGACTCCCTACAAGAGAGCTGTACCTGCAGAACTTCCCTGTAGAGACTGTCAACAACCAGTTAGCATTAGTCAGAGAAGCACTGGGAAGCAGTGGAGGGAGAATTGCTGCTGCACCTAGGTGAGAACTACATTTGCTTTTTCTTCCATCTCTTTTTCCTCTGAATAGTTAATCTCTATTGCCATTGTATGGGCCTTCCACATATCGGCTCATTGAATCCTCCCAACAAGTCCATGATAGAGGTACTGATGCTGCTCTCCTTTTGCATATATAAGAAACTAAGGCTCAGCGTAAGTTTAGTACCTGGGATTTGGATGCATGTTGTCTGGCTTCCAAGACCATGTTATCACTACTGTATTTTACTTGTACTGCCCATCCATCCAAGATGGAAAGAAATCCCTTTCAAAGTTTTTTTTTTTTTTTACTATAAATAACAGTAAGTTTTTTACTATAAACAACAGTTGTTTACTATAAACAACATAAAAAATATTTTATGTTCTGACCCACTACACATTTACATAAAATGAGTGAAAAAAACTTTCATAAGACAATACTTATGTGTAAAACAACCTCATCTTTTTCTGTTTGTTTCTGTTACATTAACAGATGCTAGTCACTACCTACTAAATAGATGATCTAAAGGCCAGGAGAGGTATGAAGGGGAGAAAGAACAGTGCCTAATTCCCAGTGTGCATTCTCCATCTCTTTCTCCCTCTCCTTCTCTTCCTCTCCCTTCCTTTCCCCCCTCCTCCTTGCCACCCTGAGTTTCCTGAGCTGGAAGCCTAGCTGCTCATGGGGAGGGGGTTAATTTTGAATTAACTGGTTTTGAGATTGGGGTGTTATACTTCCTTGGCCTGAGTTTCTAATACTGACAGTGACTAGACCTTTCTGGACTCTTACCTTAATGAAAAGACATGGGAAAGAGGGATTCCAGAGAACCCAATTGAAAGCAGGGATGGTGCAGTTTATGTCCTGCCCCCACTGAACCCCCACTGAATAATGACGACTTCAGCGAGCTGGTTACATCAGCCTTCACCTATTTGGACTATGTGAGAAGCTTGCAGTTCAACCAGGATGACCCTGTCTTCCATGGGTTGTGCCTGTCATCTGTGGAACAGTGTCTACACTCTTCTTATTCATGGCTAAAATGGAGCTGTTGGGGTTCTAATTCCAGACCTCAAGCTATTTTGTACTAGTAGCCCAGAACAGGTTTTATTGAAATGGCTTATTTTGCTAAATCAGTGCTGTTTATTACTGCATTTGTTACTTACAGAACATCGTATTCATTCATTTCTCCTTGGTATATAATTTCTTTTCAATAAAACTCAGCCTCCTCATATCCTTTTTATAAGCTTTTCAAGTTAACCTGGAACTACCCTTGTTAAAAATAAATAAGTCAAGATGGAAAGATGTCTCAGAGGGAAAGATGAAAGCAACTGCAGTTAGTCCTTGAAAATCTACAAGACGTACAAATGTTAAATGACAAAACTTCTGTTATGGTTTGTTGAATCATGTTTTCTAAAGACCAAAGTATTACTGAGCTCCCTCCTTACCCCACCCCCAACTTACAAATTACTTTTGTAGGCGATGAGGAATGCCTGCCTTGAACACTTTCCAGGCTAAAATGATCGTGACCAGGCTCTAAGCTTTGTGACCTTAATTGCCCATTTGTCTGGAAGTTGGAGTAAAGCCAGACTCTTCTCTAAGGGAGATTTTGGCCTCCTTTGCATGTACTTCCTCGTCACAGTGAGACGGGTTGTCTGCATTGCCTTCGTTTGGCACGAGGCTGTCCGTCTTTGTTGAGAGACTGTGAGCAGAGGAGACACAGCACACGCCAGTATTGTGGAGGACACATCCTCTGCATCCAGACTGGACTCTTGGTGGCGGTCCTCTGTGGAAATTGCTTGCAGATCTTCACACCGGTAACCTCTGTGCTTCCGCCCTGAAAAAGTGGCTTGCTTTTTTAGCTTACGCACAGTGTGAATCTGGACCTAATGTGGTTTCTCTCTTTCCTTGAGGAAGGCAGGAGTCAAAATTGCAGCCCAAGATAGTGACTGTTCAAGCCCTGTGTTTTTAATCCAGTGTTCTAGTCCTACCTTTGATTTTATTATTCTCCTATCCTAAATTTCTTTCTGGGGCTCTCTAGGTTCTTTATTTGGTGCTTTTGTTTCATATGTGCTTTTTTGGACACCTCCAAACCTGACAGTGGAATGCATACATCCAGAGTGCTATTGCCAAATAAAAACATGTGTTTTTAAAGCTTTTGCCTTTTTTAAAAAAACCTGCTGCCCAAAATAGTGCTTGTGGTTTAAATTATGTCCCCACATTCAGTGGTCCCCAACCTTTTTGGCACCTGGGACCATTTTCATGGAAGACAGTTTTTCCACGGACCAGGTGGGGTGCAGGGGATGGTTTCATGATGATTAAAGTGCATTACATTTATTATGTACTTTATTTCTATTATTATTACATTGTATTATATGATGAAAAAATTAAACAACTCACCATAGGTTGAGGACTCCTACCCTAATTGATAGTGGAAGAAAGACTGAGACCACAGCTTTTCTACAAATCTTGGAAACTTGTTCCAGGTTTGGCAAGGGTAAACTAAGATAAAAGTGAATTTTTCTTGAGATAACAGGATTAAGATGGTTGAAAAGGTCATATTAATTACTCCATAGTTAGTTGATATTAAAATTTAAGGAACCAGCCAGAGGACCATTCCAAATTCAGTAATGAATTGGGCAGAAAACATATTTAAAATTCATACTTAGTAGTTCACAAGGCAGAGATGGAGAGGTGGTGTTGCTACTGAGAAGCAAGAGACCTGTTAGCTGTGTTACTTTGAGAAGCCTTTTTACCTGTTCTAAATTGGTCATCTTATCTATAAAATGAAGAAACTAGACTATGTGAACATAACAATTTTTCCAGCTCTAAAGTTTTGTGATGTTTCAAATGTAGCTAAAATAGAACCTCAAAAAGAGAATTTACCATCACTACTTGAATAAGTAAAAATTTGAGAGTCCCGAGTTTTGAGGCCCTTTGTGGTAACTGAATTAACATGTTAATCCACAGACCCTCATTGCAGTCTCTTGGCACAGTGACTCGGTCTCCAGACCCAATATCCAGGTGTTTTTCTTACAAACCTGAGCGTATGATAGTAATTTGTAGTAAAGCAAAGAAACTCTGTACACACATATACATGCATGTGTGATTACAGTAGTCACCAGAAGGGTTATGTATGCGTAGTCATATTCTTGGTAAGTTTTAACATACCTGTCATAGGTATTCAATAAATGGTTATTGTTTTAACTTGGAATTTAACAGCATTATCCACTTAAAATGATCAATTATGTAATGTCTTGTTACCTAACCTTCGAATTAATTTTTTAAACATTTTATAGAGTTAGACAGTTTTAAAGTTGGAGGTGACCTTAGAGTACTACCTTGTTAAACATTTTTGTTTCATGATTTTGGAGAGAGGATGCTAGTGTTTAATATTTTAATGTTGTGGGATGCAGCTTGTTTTTGCTTATTTTATTTAAGAACTCTTAAACATACCTGATATATGTAATAGAAGAAAGTAAGTATCATGTCTAGCATATAGTTGGAGCTTACTAAATGTTCTTTTCCTCCTTTCTTCAAGTCAGTCTTTGTTATTACTAGAAAGCGTCACAATTAGAAATCTGTACACATGGAGGCTGAGCAGTGATTTCCTTGATACCATGTTACATTAGAATACTGTGGCCATGCAGAGTAAGGGTTTTAATCACTAATACAAGAGATATACAGAAAACAGATTAGTGCCTAGTTATTACCTCAGAGCTAATGATTTATTACCTTTTATAAAGTAAGCAAGAGTATAGTATTTTAAAAGGCAAGCTATTCTCTAAAATGTGGAGAATAGTTAGTGAGGCTGAATCATTTTTGATGGTCTATGCTGCCATGTTTCACAAAAGAGAATGCGTTTTCACTGAGATGGGCAGAAACAAACACTGCCCTGAATTTGGCCAAGTAGCCAGAAATAGTTTTGGGATTCATGGAGTTGTCTCCAAAATTCCAGGGATATTGCATCATCTTGGTGGGTCTGGTTTGTTTTCAGTTCTTTTTGAAACTGAGCCCCGCTGATGGGACAAATGCTTAATAAATCACACCCACATGAAGACTATGCACACCAAAGGCAGTTGCAGAAATTTAAAGCCCCTTTCATAAGCATCAAACTGTGCACCCCACTTCTGAAGAGTGCCTTTATTTCCATGAAAACGTAGTTCAGCATTTCTTTAAAATATGTGAAGTTTGAACTTAAAATAGTTCGGCATGGAAAACTGCTGAAGTCTAGTCTTCATTTGCCATCTGTTCAATCCACAGGTCTTGCTTGAATCAGGGCATTGTGCATCCTTCCACTAATATCATTGCTCTTTCTTTGTCCCAGCAAATACACGTTTACCCGGTATGGATTTTGACCTCAAATAAGAAAACAGTCATTCAAATCGTAGAAGCTCTAATAAGTTTGATGTTTATTCCTTAAGTTCCTGGAGCTGAGAATACTACTCTTTCAATTACTTCATGTTTTCTCAGACAGCTGAAAGAATCAAAATGAATGACGTCTCCATATTTTTCCAGGACTACTTCCAACCTTCAGTAAATTACAGATGGTTAATTGTATCTGGGCATAAAAAAGATTTATAATCTTGACAATGTCTCCGTAATGACGTACAAGGTTGAACACTGATTGAACATCTCTTAGGAGACAGACAGTAACCTGGCCTGGGGTTTGCCTGGTAATTTAAGCACCTCTGCCTTCTGTGCTAGCCTCACTCCAGCCTCATATGTCTCAGCTTCTCTGTGTTAACCAGGGGTTGTTGTCAAAATGGGCTGCTAGCTGCTCTATCCCTATTCTTGCTTATTGATTGATGCGTTATTCTTGAAAGGCCAACTCAAATGCCATCTTTTTCATGCGGTCTTCCTTGATCACAGAAAGCTGAAAATGATCACTGTCCTTTGACATGTTTTGAGTTGTAGTGCACCATCTATTACTCGTTGGAGATTTTGTCTGCATGCAACGCTGTACTGCATTATAATAGATGTGCTATATCCAGATAAAGGCATGGATTGCTGTTTTTGCATTTTACATGTCTTCCCAAGGACCGTGCACTGGTAGTTTTTTTTTTTTTTTTTGGAGACAGAGTCTGGCTCCGTTGCCCTGGCTAGAGTGCCGTGCCGTCAGCCTAGCTCACAGCAACTTCAAACTCCTGAGCTAAAGCGATCCTCCTGCCTCAGCCTCCCGAGTAGCTGGGACTACAGGCATGTGCCACCATGCCCGGCTAATTTCTTCTATATATATATATTTTTAGTTGTCCAGATAATTTCTTTCTATTTTTAGTAGAGACGGGGGTCTCGCTCTTGCTCAGGCTGGTCTTGAACTCCTGACCTTGAGCGATCTACCCGCCTCGGCCTCCCAGAGTGCTAGGATTACAGGTGTGAGCCATCGCACCCAGCCACTGGTAGTTTTTCATGTCTCTGTAGAGGCTCAATATCGTTGAATGGATGACCATTCCTGTGATTTAATTGGCACCCACTTGCAGGTACACTGTGATTATGGAGAAGAGTAGAAGTGGCCTGGAGCCACAAAAGTTACCTTGGTTTAGGAAGATTTCCTGAAAGTAAAATTGTTTTGTTTACTTGCAAATTTAAATTTTTGCTTAGTTAATATATTTATAGAATTCAGGATTCAGGATGTGCAAAAGAGTATAAGTAATGTTAAAAGAGCTTCACTCTCCTTTCTTTTCCCAGCATGTACATAACATTTCTAGATTTATAACTTTATTGTTGTCGTTAACTTTAGCAATGTATCTGGGAACTTATTCCAGTTGAAATATATAAAGATCATTCACATTTTCTGCATATTACATATTATTACATTTTATGGATACAGCGTAAGATAATCAGTCCTCAGTTGGTGAGCCTTTAAGTTGTTTACAACTATTTATAGTTACAGATGTGACTTTCCAACCATTTGCAAAACTAGAGAAGAGAGCAAAAGGAAAAAATAGCAGAGAGGTATAAGATCTTGAACAAAGAAGGGAATAGTCTTTGAACATAGAGACAGATTTAATAGGTTCAGCTTATTTTATATAAATTTTTCTTTTTTTTTTAGTAAAGAACTAAAACGTGAGTTTTGAAGAGCCACTTCAAACCCATTTGACACATAACAAATAACTGTCAGTTATTATTTGTTTCCTATGCAAATTGAAATTTTATTTGTAATTTCTGGGGATTTTATAAACAAGTAATATTTGTAAATAATTCATAACCTTATCTGAGATCAAATTCGGTAATTATTTTGTGAGACTAATAAGCATTCAAGAGCTTAAAGACTTACTTTTCCATCATTGTTAATATTTTACTTACAATCTTTCCAGTGGTCTCTCTGCTAACAGTATCAACCTCATCACTGTGTTGTATCTTTGTTGCTTAATTTAGGTCATAGCTATCTGGGTTGTCTTCTTAAAAAATGATTCTCAATACACAGAACTGTGTTCTGTATATTGACATGTAAGATGCTAAATATAATAGTTTTTGCAGCAATATCAACCATTTATTAAGCAAATACTGTGTATGGTAGAGTGCTAAGTCGGTGGTTCTCAGCCTTGGATTCTCCCAGCACTGTTAAATGCTGGTTTCTGATCCTCGCCCCCCAGAGATTTAATTGGTTTGAGGGGCAGCCTGAGTGTTAGGATTTTTAACAAGATCCCCAGATGATTCTCCATTAGGCAATTTTATTTAAAGTAGTTTCGAAGCTGTGAAAATGTTGCAAAGAACTCCTGCATTCCTGTCACCCAGATTCTCACTTGTTATTTTGCTGAATTTTCTACCCCATCAATCACTGTGGTCTTTTTCTGAAATGATGCCCCATTATCCCTAAATACTACAGTAAGGACTTCCCCAAAAGGAGTACACTCTCTTAATTACCACTCTGGCCTCCTTCCCCTCTACCTCTGTGCAACCCTCCAACTTTCTTGGCTGTTAGACTTCCACCCTGCCCTAAACCCCCACTTCTCTGGATGCCAGTGTCTCCCTGCTGGGAGGTG
The DNA here is from genome assembly GCF_000956105.1 of Propithecus coquereli. NCBI lineage: Eukaryota > Metazoa > Chordata > Mammalia > Primates > Indriidae > Propithecus > Propithecus coquereli. Next base: position 5,860,160 of record NW_012135525.1, on the reverse strand, counting down.
AGAGAAGGGACAGTAAGGAAAGATTGTCTGTTATCAATCAGGAAATCACCACCTATACAAGCCACCCTATGGTCTGCACACCCTATTCAGGTTTTATGAAACGTGGCAACCATGTCCTCCCCTTCCTTTTCTGGTCCAGGACTGTATATGGGAACACGTGCTGCATTTGGTTGGCATGTCCCACCAGCACTTTTCAGAATGGAACCCATTCCTCAGTCTTTTCCCTGTGTCTCCTGTCCTTGACAGGCCTTTCGTTCTGTAGAACAGCCCTCTACTGGGACCATCCAGTGTTGTCCCATGACCAGACTCAGGCCATGTGCCCTTGGCAGAAATGATTCTGTCATCTTCTCAGCACATCACATCAGGAAACACTCAATCAATCCTGCCGCTGGTGGTGTTAACTATGATCACCTGGTCAGCTTGAATGATGAGAATGATGAGTTTTTCCACTGTAGTGTCACCATCATCCCCTTTGTATTTAATTAGTATTTTGTGAGATGCTCTCATATTATGCCAACATCCTTTTCAGGTATCTACCTCCAAGCCTTAGCGTTCATTAATGGCTCCCTGCTTTTTTATTTAGACTATCACAATAATAGTTGCCAAATGGCAGTAATTTATTTTTATCATTCCATCTATATTAAGTGGCATTCTGTAAAAAAGAGCTTTCTTTTATTCTCTATTTATCAGTTTACTTATTACTGATATATGTGGCTTTACGGATTCGCATTTTATTCAGTGGATTGTAATCTGATAATCTCATTATTGATTTTAATGCTCAAGTTGTCGCAGATTTAGCCAGTAGGAGATTTTTCGAGTCACTCCTGTGTTCTTTTGACATGTTCCCTTCATTCCTGGAGCATTTTCCTGCTTTCTTGCACAACGCGTTCCAGGTTTTTCTTGTATTTTCCCTGCCCCAGCTCTGTTCCTCGTTTTTTGAGTAGAGGTAACAAAAAACTGTGATCTGAGTCTCAGTGGGTTCATTGCCACTAGGGTGTGATTGATTCTAGGACCTCTTGGTAGATAGAACTAGGGAATGTATCTGTGTGTGTATGAATGTGTGTGTATGCATACACACATATCTCTAATTTTATATCTGTCTGTGTCTATATAACTTTAAAAAAATGAGTTCATTCTGATAGTTTGAATTCTAACCTCAGTGTTCTTTTTAGCCTACCTCTTCTCAGAAGGTGAGAAAGCTGGTTTCCATTATCCTCAGTATGTTAGTTTTATGCCCAATTAATTTTGCTTGATGTAACCACTACTCCCACTACTCAGGAAGAAGCCTCCTGCCACTTCTGTGCTCTCCTGTTACCCACCTTTCTCTGCTGTTAGGCACACGCTTGGCATGGAACCCTCACCCCCTCACGGCCCAACTTCCTCAGGAGGGGAGGGGAAGGGAAGAGAAAGAAAGAGTCCACTCAGGTAATTTAATGTGCGAAGGTTGGAAACCACTGTATTTAACACATTATGTCTTTTTAAATATTTCAAACCACAGATGCTTTCCTCATGAAATAGAGATTTCAGAAAAATATATCTTTATCAGTTTCTCTTTTTATAATTAGTTCATTTCTCCAATAAGGGGAAAAGAGGTAAATTTTCATTAATTGTTAGTCTGTAGTGAGATGTTAATGGCTGGATTTTATTCTAATGTTTTCATTTCCTCTGGGGTAATAGGAAAGTGGTTTCCAAAATGGGATGATCTGACACATTGGTAGCAACCTGGTGCTGTTAGGTTTTTTAAGGGAGAGATTTCTTCTCTTCAAATTTGTGATTTTTAAAAGGGCTCACATATTGAGCTTTGAGATCTTTCTTTTAGTCTCTGAAGTTCTCTCATGCCTATGCTTGCTTCTGCTGCTTTGCTAAATTCAGAACACTGATCTCAAGTTGATCCCACGTCTCTTCTTTCTGGAGTTTAGAAATGGCATCTTAAAGAGGCCAGGCCCACCTCCTTTAGGAAAACTGGAGAGAGAAGGGGTAGAGAGCCACTGGCCTAGATTATGAAAATCAAAGCACCAAACCTGATTATAGTCAAAAGAATCCTAGTAGTGAGCTGAAGCTAAATTCCATTGCTGTGTGATTCACAATGATCTAAGAACTTTCATCTGTTTTTCATTTTCTGAAGATTTTTAAGTTGGTTGCTATTATCAACAATGTTTAGGTTTAAACAGTTAAAATCAAGGTATAGAGTTACCTACTATGCCGTGTTCAGGTTTTGCTCATTTGTTGGCACAAGTTCATTTTAGATAATCTCTTGTGTAGTGGAAAATAGCTGAAAACACTGGAGGATAACTGAGTACTTTTAATTTTTCTTAAAAATTGGATTAAGTCTTATTGAATTTATGCTTATTTCAAATCTGATATAATTTGGCTTTTTAAGTATGAGGCTTTGTAGTTTTATTCATTTGAATAAAGATTAAATTCCCTAACTTTGAGATTTGATACAGATTTAAAAGATAAAATCAAGAAAGCAAAAGCATAAAAATTAAAGTGTAGGTTGAGAAAAAAATTGGACAAATATAGAAAACTATACTTTTTAATGTTGAGAACTGTCACATTTTGGAATTTAAAAAATTATTATGATTGAGGAATGAAATGTTCCATCTCCGATGTTCTAAATTTCTGTTTATTTTTTCTCTGTAATGAGGTCCTTTGTGAGGCACATGTGGTTGTGCAGTTTCATTGTCTTAGTGCGTACATGTGTATTGAGAAACACCTGCCATCATCTATAGAAGAAAATGTAAGTGACCATAGAATCAGTAGTCCCTCTAGGCCAAAATAGCAGCAATACATATCATGGACATCTTTTACTAGAGGAGCATAAAAATCCCAGTGGCTTATAAAAAAATTAGGATAGTGTTAAAGCACAAAATTTATAATTTTTTTCCTAAAATTATCTGTAGGAATTGACAAAAGGATATTGAATTTTAAAATACCTAAATGAAAGAACCTTTTAAGAAGGGTTTTCATATGTTTTCCACTAATCATAAGGTCAGAGGTTAAATAAAACACTTTTAACTATAATGGGAACAATTATGTTGTCTTTTAGGTCTTGCATTAGAAATAAGAAACCAAAAGTAGCTAGGTCTCCATAGCAATCATCTGTATTTACAAGATGAATAACACATTTCAGTCTGGATGTTGGCAAAGCTCTTGAAAAGTGAAAGAAGGTTACCAGAAATGTCAGGTGTTTTGACTAGAAATTCTATTACTGATTATTTTGTGTTACAATAAAGTGTGATATGTGACCTCTGATTACTTTTACAGCTCTCTTGCTTCTGAGTCCTTATCTTTGGAAGCATAGGAGAGCACCATTTTGTTGGTTACATTGGAGTTTCATATGGTTTACCCTAATAAATGTATGATCAACTAGCATTAGAAAATATAGGATATTTTGTAACAATCTGATAAGAAGAAGAAAAAAGTACTGAGAATTCTGAACATTCAGTTACATGTGGAAAACCTATATTAAGTTAGTTTATTGTATTTGTTACTATCAGTTACTTTTCTGAAAATAAGAAATCGTGCAGCTAAAAGAAAGATCTTTTTTTATCCAGTGTCTAGAGTAGTACCTGGCATGTTGTAGGCACTCAGTAGGTATTTATTGAATAAATAAGCAAAAGATGTCATTTTTATTTGTAGTTGATTTTGGACATTGTTTTAAAGTTTTATTTAAAAGAACAGATTTCCTTTCCCTCATCTTCCAGCTCCTGATATGTTCCAGCTTCCAACCACTGATATGTTTTCTCTCCCTACAGTTTTGCCTTTTCCAGAATGTCATTTAAATAGAAATCATACAATATTTAGTCTTTTGTCTTTTTTTACTTAGAATAAATCTTTTGAGATTCATCTAGGTTGTTGGGTGTATCTGTAAGTCATTGTTTTGGTTCTGAATAGTAATCTATTGTATGGATATACCACATTAAAAAAATCATTCATCAGTTGATGGGAATTCGAGTTATTTACAGGTTACGGCTGTTATGAATGAAGGTGATGTATTAATACAAATCCACATGCAGGTCTTTGTGTGAATGTATATTTTTACTTCTTTTCGATGAGTGTCTTGGAATAGAATTGTTGGCTCATATGGTAAGTGTATGTTTCACTTTATAAGAAACTGCCAAATTGTTTTCTAAAGTGGCTATACAATTTTGCATTTTCATCAGCAATATATGAGTGTTTCAATTGTTTCACATCCTTGCAAGCACTTGACATTATCCATCTTTTTAATGTTAACTATTCTAGTGGATGTGTAATAGTTTCTGATTGTGGATTTATTTGCATTTCTCTGACCAGCATTGTTGAGCATTTTTTCATGTTCTTATTCATAGTTTCTTTTGTGAAGTGTTTGATATTTTGCTAAATTTTTACTGGATTGTTTACTGAGCAGTAAGAGTTCTGGATACAGGTCCTTTATCAGATTTAGGTTTTGTAAGTATTTTTTCCAGTCTGGCTTTGTTCTGCATTTCAAACATTTTTCATTTGACTCTTATGTCATTTATATGTCTCTGGTAAAATCCCCCTTCCCCTATAAACACACATTGATCATATTTTTTATTAGATTCTTATAATAT
>NW_012135525.1:5849043-5854891 GCF_000956105.1 Propithecus coquereli | reverse complement strand
ATATTATAATATCTGAATTATTTTAGTAGTCTTTTTCTGTGGACTTTCACTAATACGGCTTTTCCTCTCATACCTTTAGTGATTTGATTGTGAGCTCATGCTTGTTGGACTTTTATCCATGGGACTTCGTTGAAGCCTATATTTAAATTGCATTGCTTCAGATTGTAGTCTTTATCTGCCAGGGAGTATAGTCCTAATGTAGGACTACTTTAAACTAATTTGTTTTGTTTGCGAATCCTATCATCAATAGTGGATGAATATACACTTGTGTTTAGGAATTCTCAGGGGAGACTTTTTTCTTTCCCCTTGCTCCAACAAAGCAAAATGATACACTCATCTTCACTGTCAATCATGAAGGGAAAGTTTTATCTCATTTTGTCCTCTGGGACTTTATATATTTCTGATCTGAACTTTATTTCCTAATCGCTGAATATGTTATGTTAAAATCCAGGCTACCAGCCACCAGGTACTAGTGGACATTTCTGTGGCAAATAGTTGGCTCTAGCCTTCACTTACCCCTTTATTACTTTATCATTTCTGATATCTAAGGAATTTTCTTACCTTCCCAAAATATATTTTTATATTTTACTTAGCGTTTAGAGGTGTTTTTTGCTTAAATGGCTTCATCTGTATATCCAGTTTACCCTATTGTGAAAAGTGCAAGTTCCATACGTTCTTATACCTCCAACAGACCAGTTGATACATTGTATAATAATTACGGTTTTTTTCTTCAGCCAAAATTTTAATTTCAGTAGGTTGCTCATTGTGATTTTTAAATTTTTGAATCCCTGGCCAAGCACATAGAAGGTGAGAGGGAGTGTGATATAATATAAAGAGTTTAGACTTTTTATTCAAATATGTGTAAGCTGCAAATACATGATAAGCATTTATTAGCTGTGTGGTCCTAGGCAAATTATTAGGTTATTAAGCATGAAATGTCCAATTTCCTTAAGTACTAATTTTGATAGTTGATATCTCTGACATTTTTCACTTTGACACTTCTTGTTTTATGTTTATTGTGAAGGTACATCCTCAGTCTTTCAAGCACATGTTTTGGCTTGTGATTATCTTTCAAATTTTTTTAAGAGAAATTTTTGTGAAACCACAGATAAGTCAAAATTCATGTTATTTTCTAATATGAGTTCCATCGTGGAACCAATGCAGTGCAGACAGCTCAAAATATCAACAAAATGTTTGGAAAGGATTTGGCTAATGAACACATAGTACGTTGATGGTTTGAGAAGTTCTGTTCTGGTGACTTTAATCTTGAAAATGAGCCACGTGGGCAAACTGAGACCAATATGGATAATGATGAGCTGAAAGCTGGAGTGGAAGTGAATCCATCTCAGCCTGTGCATGAATTAGCAGTATGGTTTGATGTTACTATTCCAACAATATTGGACCATTTGAAACAAATTTGCAAGGTAAAGAAGCTGGATGGATAGGTTCTGCATGAATTAAATGAGTGTCAGAAGAGAAATTGTTTCGAAGCTTGCCTTTCTTTGCTGTCAAAACATAAAGGCAAACCACTTCTACATCTTATTGTTACATGTGATGAAAAATGGATTCTTTTTGGCAATCAAAAGTATTTGGCACAATGGTTGGAAAAAGATGAAGTGCTGAAACACATTCCAAAGCCAAATATTCATCAGAAAAAGTTAATGGTGTCTGTTTGGTGGTCCAGCACTGATACTATCCATTTCAGCTTCATAAAACCTGGTCAGTTGATTACAGTGGATATCTGCTGTATTCAGTTGGGTGAAATGATACGGATGCTTGTGACTAAGCAGTTGACACAGGTCAATAGAGACAGGCCAATCCTTTTGCAAGACAATGCTTGACCACATGTCACACAGACAATGCTGCTCAAGCTACAGAGGCTGGGCTTGGAAACTCTGTTATCCACCGTATTCACCAGACCTTGCATCAGCTGAGTACCACTTCTTAATTTCTTTCACTTGCCTGATTGCTCTGGCTGGGACTTCCAGCACTGTGTAGAGTAGAAGTGGTGACAGTGGGCATCCTTGTCTTGTTCCAGTTCTTAGGGGGAATGCTTTCAGCTTTACCTTGTTCAGTCTGAAGTTGGCTGTGGGTTTGTTGTAGATGGCTTTTGTAATACTGAGAGATGTTCCTTCTATGCCTAATTTGTTGACGGTTTTTATCAGGAAAGGGTGCTGAATTTTGTTGAATGCTTTTTCTACATCTATCTGTTCAGGTCTTTTCACTTTTGTTTATGTGGTGAATCACATTTACTGATTTACATATGTTGAACCATCCTTACATCCCTGGGATGAAGCCCACTTGGTCATGGTGGATACAGAACCCAAATATAAAACCATCTACCTGCAGCCAACTTATCTTTGACAAAACAGACAACAATGTACACTGGGGAAAAGAACCCCTATTCAATAAATGGTGTTGGGAAAATTGGAGAGCCACAGGCAGAAGAATGAAACAGGATGCCCGTCTATCACCACTTGCAAAAATGAATTCAAGATGGATAAAAGACTTAAATGTAAAGCATGAAACCATAAGGATTCTAGAAGCAAATGTAGGGAAAACTCTTTTAGATATTGGTCTAGACAAATAATTTATGATTAAGACCCCAATGGCAATTACAGCAACAACAAAATTAATGGGACTTGATTAAATTAAAAACCTTCTGCACAGACAAGGAAATAATTAATAGAACAAATACACAACCTACAGAATGGGAGAAAATATTTTCAAACTACACATTCAATACAGGGCTAATATCCAGAATCTACAAATAAATCAGCAAGAAAAAAATGAACAACCCCATTAAAATCTGGGCAAAAGACGTGAACAGAAATTTTTCAAAAGAAGATAAATGGCCAAGAAACATGGAAAAATGCTCAACATCATTAATTATCAGGGAAATGCAAATTAAAACCACAATGCATTATTGTCTTACTCCTGTTAGAGTGGCTTTTATTGAAAAGTCCAAAAACAATGCATGCTCACATGGATGCAGAGAGAAGGAAACACTTATACACTGTTGGTGAGACTGCAAATTAGTACAACTCCTATGGAAAAGGAGTATGGCGATTTCCTGAAGAACTAAAAGTAGACCTACCATTCGATCCAGCAATCCCACTACTGGGTATTTACTTAAAGGAAAAGAAGTCATTTGATCGAAAAGACACCTACACTGAAATGTTTAGTGTAGCACAATTCACAATTGCAAAAATATAGAATCAATCCAAGTCTCCATCAATTCATGAGTGGATTAACAATATGTGGTATATGTATAACATGGAGTACTACTCAGCCATAAAAAAGGGTGAATTAGTGCCTTTTGCAGCAATTTGGAAGGAATTGGAGACCATTATCCTAAGTGAAATATTTCAAGAATGGAAAAACAAACATCACGTGTACTCTCTAATAAATTGGAACTAATCGTTGGGCACTCAAGTGCACAGAGGGAAGTAAAAGTCATTGGAAATCAAGCAGAGGGGAGGAGGGGAGGGGCAAAAACCCACGTAACAGGTACAATGAACACTATTCAGGTGATAGTCACATTTATAGCTCTGACTTGAGCCAGGTAACAAAAACATTTGTACCTCCTTAATATTTTGAATTTTTTTAAAGGATAATTTGACCTTTTTTTGAAGGTGAATTTTTAGTAAACTTTAAGCCTTTAATATATTATAGTTGCTAAATTTCACAAAGAAAGACCTGAGGTGGTCCTTTAATTAAAAACTCTTGTATTTATAGTGGAAATTAAGCCTATTAACTGTATTCCAAGGGAAACATATAAAAATACATTGAGTAACATAATGTGATATTTGCGATGCCAGTGATAGTTAACTACTATAAAATAGGTCCCACATAGCTGCCAGAGTATAAAAAAAAAAAACAGAATCCCTTAAAGTGTTGCATAATTCAGCATCACCATTGTTTTACCATTATTATCTGGAACTTTCCCCGTGTTTGTTCTGAATTAACATGGTTTAATTGATTGAAATGTGTTTAAATAGTTCCGTTTAACTTTTTCTGCAAAATATTGTGGGCTTTTGATGATAACTTCAAATGGCATTAAAATGTCAGTATTCTTTGTAATTCAATTGCTTATAAGTTCATTAATAGTGAACATTCATGGATTCACGATAAAAGTGAAGATGTAAAGGAAACAATGGAAGAAAATGCTCCGTTTACATTATTGCAAAGTGTGTGTGCTTTTAAAGAAATGCAGTTTGTTTGGTTACTTAAGATTTTTCCAACATTCTATTATGACCACACAGGAAAGCTAAGAGAATTTTGCAAGAAATACTAGATATCCATTACCTAAATTCTACAATTATTTGAAAAAATTTGCTTTATCACATATGGATACATCTATCCTTCTATCTGTTGATAAGTCCATCATATTTTTTGATTTATTTCAAACTAACATGTAGACATTGGTATACTTCATCTCATTAGCATGCATACCAATAACTGGTATTCAGTATATAGTGTTTCTTGGTTGTTGTTAAATTTACATAAAGTAAATGTAGCATTCAGTGTATTTCTGCAAATGTGTGTATCTGTTTCACCCAAACTCTTATGAAGATATAGACCATTAACAACACTTGAGAAAGTCTCCTTCTACCCCCTTCCTAAGAAAACCCCACTGAAGGCTGGGCGTTGTGACTCACACCTGTGATCCCAGCACTTTGGGAGGCCAAGGCAGGAGGATTGCTTGAGCCCAGGAGTTCAAGGTTGCAGTGAGCTATGATCATGCCACTGCTCTCTAGCATGGGGGGCAGAGCAAAATCCTGTCTCTAAGAACAAACCAAAAAACCCCACTAAAGATCCCACCCCACATGCCATGGCAACCACTCTTCTGAGTATTTTCACTGAAGCTTCATTTTACTTGTTCTAGAATATCATTTAAGTGTAAACATAGTATGTGCTCTGTGGTGTAAGTCTTCTTTCACACAGCATAGAGTTTTTAGGTTTCATCCATATTTTTGCATGTATCAGTAGTTTCTTCCTTTTTTTTTATTTCAGCATATTATGAGAGTACAAAGGTTTAGGTTATATATATTGCCCTTGTCCCACCCGAGTCAGAGCTTCAAGCGTGTCCATTATTAATGACTAATATGATATTGTATGAAACCACAGTTTGTTTATCCATTCCCTTGTTAATGGACACCTGGCTGTTTCCCATTTTTGGCTCTTATGAATAAAGCTTCCGAAAACAAGTCTTTTACTTACTGGATATTTCCATTAGATTATCTCACAGGAACTTAAAAATAAGAACTTTCAAAATCTAGCTCACTCAGATGTACAAGTCCCTATTTCAGTAAATAGCACCACCCTTGGTTAGCCTTGGGTGTGATCCTTGACTGCTCCCTGCCTGACGAAATTAGACCCAACATCCTGCTGGTACTGTCTTCTTTTCATTTACCCACTTTGCCTTGGTGCCATAATCTGTGTCCTATTTGAGGCCATCACCATCTTTCACCTAGATTACCAAAATAACCTAACTGGTCTTCTTGCCACCTGTCTGGGCCCTCACTCCATTCCTTTCTGCAAACTACTGCCAATACTCTTTGAAAAAAGACACATTTGATCATGTTATTGCCTATTAAAAATGTCTGGTTCGTTTCTCATTGCTCTTAGGATAAAAAAGCAAAGTCCCTACCCTAGCTTGCAAGGCTCTGCATGACTTGGTGCACCCCTTTTCCCCATCTTCCCTTTTTCTCATCTTTCCGGCCACACTCCTTCTGCATGTCCCTCATGCTTCTCACTCTAGGCTGTATCTCCTTCTGTGTCAGTCTCTCTAATTGGGTCATTGCTGTTTCTACACGATCATATTCTAGTGTCTCCCATATTAAAA
>NW_012135525.1:5801228-5847692 GCF_000956105.1 Propithecus coquereli | reverse complement strand
TATAGCTCACTTTTTCAGGGTAGTCATCCCTGATTATTAGAGTATTTGGGGTCACTCTGTTAGATGATGTCATTGTACCTTGTAAATTTTTCATGAGACTTGTTAAGCTTTGTAGTTATACATTGGTGAGTGTTGTTTGGTTCTTTGTTTCCTTCACTGTACTGTGAGCCTCACAAGAGTGGGCGCCGAGGCTGTCTTGGCCATCATCCTTTCCCCTGGGTTGAACATAGTGTCACACACATATATCTTGTTTTATAAATGAATACATAATGATAAAAATAAACCTTGCTAACTAGTTACATTTCATAGTCCATGAAAATATATGCCATTTTATCCTATGTGACCATGTTTTAGAAATTGAGGGTATATTGAGAGAATTTGAATTTCTTGAAACCATGGTTCAGAAAGTTTAGTGTTTTTTTTTTTTTTATTTCAGTATATCATGGGGGTAGTTTAGTGGTTTTTGATTGGATTCTCCTTAGATGTTAAGAAGTTAAAAATTCTCAAGGGAAAAGTTGTTTTGAAACTTCTACTATAAGAATCACACAGAGACATCTGAAATGTTGCCAACTCGAATTCTGCACTGTTGCGGATGAATGAAATCTTAGGACATCTGCGTGTTTGTCTTTCCAGCTCTCCCTTGTGACATCATTAATGCACTTAAGCCTCCAGAGTAGCTTCTTTGGAAGTTTTCATTATCAATTAAATTCATTTTTGAAATTCATGAATTCTTTGACTGTTAGTCATAACTTTTTATAGGCTCCGCATTTTTTCTTATATTGGGAAGATTTAAAATTACTTTTGTGGAAACACACATGGAGAGTGCAGTAGATACTTTCTAGCATGCTGACCAGATTCAATAGAATAACACTTTCTCTGGCATGCTTTGGGAAGGAATCATTTCCAACATTTATTCAGAAAGTATTATTGAATTCCTACCACATGCAAGGGGATTTACATATAACCTTTGCGTTAGGCTTAATCAGACTCAGTTTTCTAGCAGCCATTACCCCTGGGCCTCCCCACCAAACACTCTAGCCCCTGAATCAGGTGCTGGCCTATAAAGCTGACTGTTCTTTTTCACTAAGATCAAAACTCAGCTTGTTATAAAATACCATGGGGCACAAGCTTTTCTGATTCTGGTTGTAGCCCTATCTGTTCACTTTGGGTATTAACACATTCTTCTTTTTCTTTTAACCCATCTCAGGTAAACACTCAAAACATACTAATAGTTTGTTGGTTGTATTTGGCATACAAGTATGTTTAATTTAAGCCATATTATGTTGAGTATCGATTTTGAAATAAATTATCTGGCTACCAACATTTTGAAATTAAGGAGATTTTACATACCAATCTGGTTTTGTAGCTTCTCTGAAAAAATCTGGACATCTGGCTACTACTCTGGGCCAGCTTTTGCACATGCTCGCTGGAGCTAGCGTTTGCAGCCCTGGACAGGACAGGCTCTTTTCTGTTTGTTGCACTCTCTACCACTCCCTAGTATTTCCCTGAAACGGAGGTCAAGTGTCAGTTAGCATTTATTCTTTTCATTGTACTATTGTTTTTTTTGTGGGGTGCGGGTGAAGTAAAATACATAGTTTTTGTACCATGTGTATAGGTGAAGGGGAAATAAAAATGGAGAGTGGGTAATAAATGCCAAGAAAATGAGAGAGGGTGTATTTCTTTGGATAAATGAATAATTTTCCTGTGTCTATTTTTTCTCTTATGGAGTGTATATTTGCATTAAAAGCATACACTGCTGCTCATTCATTTCTAACTGTTCTTTGCCTGACTCCTATAGACATTTGAGTCAGGGACTTTTGATTAGATGCATGATCTTATGAAAGGGAAGTGATTCCACTCTTGGGTCCCTGAAAGCACTGGTTCAAATGGAATAGTAATAAAATATCACTAGCATAAGAGAGATGGCACAGTAGCTCTGAGGAGAGAGAGATTACATCTGATTGAGGGAATCTCGAAGTTGCTTTTATGGTTGGTCTTGGGGACAGGTAGAAATTCAGCAGCAGGAGACAATGGGACAATGGAGCAGTTTAAATAAAGCAAACAAAAATGAGGAAAGAGGATTGAGCATGGATAGGACAGTGGATAGTTGTGTCAGTTAAAACGAGGAGACCTGAGGAAAGTAAAGACAAAGAGGCTGTTGTGGCCTGATTGTGTCTTAAGTGTTAGGCTGAGGAAGTTGTGCCTATCTAAGAGACCACAAATAACCACTGAGAGACATTTTAATTAGGGAGGGAAATATCAAAGCATGGACTTGGAGGGGAAGAAGCTGGAAGTGCTACCAGCAAGCATGAAACCTTCCGTGGAGGTGGTCACGAGTGGAAATTATTTGGATGGAAGATTGTTGTAGATTCTGGACACAGTTTGGAGAGGGAATCACTAGGTCTGTGCAACTTATTGGATATAGTTGTAGTAGGGGGTGAAGAGGGGTGGAGGGGAAGCTGTGAGAGCAAGAAGTGGTTAAGGTTTGAACAGAGATGGTCTGAGAAAAGCGTGGGAGTCAAAAGGAGGACCCGATTTGGAAGGTGTATCCAATAGCATGCTTTTAGCTCCAAGTAGCAGGCTGGCTTCAACAACATGAGCGTCTGTTGGCCTGTATTACTGAGAAGCGCAGAGGTACAGCAGGCTTCGGGATGGTTGATCAAGATGAATGGATACAGAAACTGTGGACATGTGTGCCACATACAATGAAATACTAATCAGTCATAAAGGAGAAGGAATCCTGCCATTCGCAACAACATGGATGAACTTGGAGGACACAATGCTAAGTGAAATAAGCCAGGCACAGAAAGACACATACCTTCTGATACCGTTCACATGTGGAATCTAAAAAAGTTGAGCTCATGGAAACAGAGAGTAGAACCACAGTTGCTGTGGAGCTGGGGAAATGGGGAAATGTTGGTCAAAGGGGACAAACTTTCAGTTTTAAGTTCTGGAGATCTAATGTACAGCATGGGTGATGATGGGTGTGTTAATTTGATTGTGGTAACCATTACACCGTGAAACGTATGTCAAATCATCATGTGTACTTTGAATATATTGCATCTTTATTGCATAATTAAATATTTCAAACTAAAATAGACACATGCATTAAAAAAGAAAAAAACTTCTTGATGTAAAAAAATCAAGAATCTTTCTGTAATGTCATTGAGGATCCAGATGTTTCCTGACTTTCAGCTCTGTTGTCCACCCTGATGGCTGGTTCTCCTCATGGCCATGGGTGGCAGGCAGCCTGTAGCAACAGGGCTACCTCTGTCTTTGTTTCACCTAGTGAGAGAGAGAACTTACTCAGAAACTCTCCTATATAAAAGCCAGAAAGCTTCGTTCTCAGAAAGCTTCCATCACATGTTTTCTCACTTGTCTTTGGCCCAGATTGGATCACTTATCTGTTCTTAAACCAATACCCGGGAGTGGGAGTGGCATCACTCTTAGATATGCGGGTTGGTTCCAGGATTCTGGGTAGACAACGTAAATGTCTAGTTGTGTGGGGAAGATTGAGTTCAGTTTGAACATGTCTAAGGAGCTGATGGGATAGCAAGGTGGAAACATGCTTAAAAGATTACATTTATTTATGAGTCTGGATTGTGAAAGGAACAGGGGAGGTTTTACTTTGGAATAGGTTCTTTAGCTCACCGATGGTGAAGCCTTTTAAGAACTTTCTGGCAGAGGCAGTCACACCCACCAAATTCTAATTTCTTCTTGCATTTCCCAGCCTTTTTTCAATTGGCAGAGCCATGTGTCTTATCATGGATAGTGGTGTGAGGGAGGTGATAGTTTCTTCCAGGCCAAGGCAATAAAAGATCCATGCAGGATTCTCCCTGTTTTTCTCTCATGGGGAGACTGAGGAGGTCATGGATTCCAGATGGACAGCTGGACAATGGAGGGGCCTCAGTCAGCTTGGGTCCCTGAGTGACTGTATGGAGCTGAGCCTCTTGCTGACCCATGTAGGCCATTTAACATGGGGGAGAAATAAACTCTTGTTGTATTCATCCACTGACGTTTGGAGTCATTACAGCAACACAACAAGTACACACGTCTTTTCATTATTTACTGTGATTCTGGAAGCACCTTTCTCAAACCTAATTCTTTTCTCCTTGCCTACTTATCCATGCTAGCCTGCATAGAAGTTTCTCTTTTTAATGTCTCAGGGACACCATTACAGATCTCAGTTATTGTGTTAATCTCTTGCTGCTCACCAGCATCCATGCCATCAGGGCTTACTGAGGTAAGTAGGATTGTTTGCTTTAAGAAGATGCAGGTGAGTGGGTGGTAAAATGTATTCCTTATAAAAGCATGCCATGTGAATCTAGTGAACTGGACTAACTAGGCTTATGAAAAATTGGAGGCTAGAAAATGACAATCAAGGTTTGATAACTGATTTTGTTTAATCAGTACTATTTTTCATTTTTTCCCCTAAGTTAGACACTGTTTTTGTTTTTTAAAAAACCACTTTATTGTATGATTGACATACAATAAATTGTACATATTTGTTATATATAACTTGATGAGTTTGGAGATAAGTATATATCCATGAAACCATCACCATAATCTATGCCGTAAACCTATTCATCACCTCCAAAAGTTTCTCCCTGCCCTCTTTATTATTATTTTTTTTCCTGATAAAAGCCCGTAACCTAAGATCTACCCTCTTAGCAAATTAAATATACAATACAATGTTGTTAACTGTAGGTACTGTATTGTGTAGTAGATCCCTAAGACTTACTCATCTTGTCCAAGTTATGCACTGTTGTATTCAAGTTATGTACAAGTTATACTGTGATAGTTCAAGTTTAATAAATCTCTTTATAGCTACTCATGATATCAGATAGAAGATCTGGGTAATCTTTCTGAAGAATTATAACAAAGTGATACTTAGAAAATGAAATAGGCTTCTGAATCACAGATCCTTATGTCCCAGGGAAACCTCAAAACCTGTTCTTCATTAACGCTGTAGGCCATCACAAATAACCCACCCACACCCCATGAAATTTCTCCTTGGTTTGGAGCAGAGGTCAAAAATCGGGACTCATGTTTTCTTTGGCCCACAAAGTGTTTTTTGCATAACTGAAATAGATGGTAACATTTAGGAATCGGGATGTTTAACACAAAACTTCTAGATTTCTGGCTGCTCCTTTAAAATGGGTGAATGTGGCCGCGCTGGGCCTGTGCCAGCAGGAGTCTGGAATGGAAGCAGCTGAACTGAGGCTTCCCGCTTTCTGTGGCGCAGACTTTTGGTTGGAGGGTTTCTTTCTCCATTATCATGCAAATAACTCCTGGGAGAATTAATCCTGTCAGTAATTTAGAACTTACTTTCCTTTAATGACTATTCACTCAGTTCATTTATTCTGCTAAGCAGACACTTCGGAAATACTACTTGTTGAACGAGCTAAAGGAGACTTTGGAGATGGAGCTCTCTGAGCTTCATGTTGGCTGTACCCTGTGACAGACCATGTGCTATTGCAACTGGAAAGTCTTACGCAGCTGTTGCCTCTCTCGCAGCCTTCTTGTTACCTCCTTCATCACTGTTAGTGGTCATTTAATTACTTTAATGATACTTATTGAGATTCTGTGTGCTAGATTCCTAAGGTTTAAAAATGAATGAGTTACAGTTGTTGGCTGCCAGGAGCCCAACTCATTGGCGAAATTGACATAAAGAAATAAGCACTATAATGTTGAGTATAGGGAGGTGAGAGAAACAGGTGACTTCTTTTTTTTTGTTTGTTTTTGAGACAAGGTCTCACTCTGTTCCCTGGGCTGGCTAGAGAGCAGTGGCGTCATCATAGCTCATTGCAACCTCAGACTCCTGGGCTCATGTGATCCTCCTGCCTCAGCCTCCCGAGTAGCTGGGACTACAGGTGTATGTGACCATGCCTGGCTAATTTTTTTTTTTTTTTTTTTTAGTAGAGACAGGTTTAGCTATGTTGCTCAGGCTAGTCTTGAACTTCCGGCCTCAAGCAATCCTCCCGCCTCTGCCTCCCGAAGTGCTAGGATTACAGGCGTGAGCCACTGTACCTGGGACTTCTGACTGGGAGAATAGAGGAGTTTTCATTGTGGAGGGCACATTTAAACTGGGTTTTTGACTGATAAATAGGGGTTCTCCAAACTCTTAAATTAATTAGCTAAGCTTGCCTCTAGTGTGGCCCAGTTTGAAACTCTTGTCACTAATTCTCAGTGGAGCCTGAAAGGTAGTCCTCACTTTGTGTGACACTCTGAGGACATTAAAGTGACCGTGAAAGCTGAAACTGTGCAAAACACTCCTAGTAATCAATGGGAAAATTTAATGATCTTCATCCTTTAAGAATTTGTGTCAAAATATTAAAAATTTCTCTTACTGTAGGTCATAAATGTATAGGAAAATGGAAAACACGGTAAAACTAATATTTATTCAGCACACTGTATTTACATGTTAGAAACATTGAGAATTAACATGTTTTATTTCTTTGTAAAAACAGCTTGTCAAGAATAGCTTGAACAGTGCTGGCTTTCTTATTGTTGTATAATTTACAATAAGGAGCAAACATCTTTTCTGTGCCTTGGGGAGTTCTCATACTCAGGAGTCTGGATCAGCTTCCAGCTTTTCATCCTGCGTGCTTTCAAAGTTGTGAAATATCTCCCAGAGTTTCTTTAATGTGAAGATGGTTGCCGGCATCACTTCCTATGGGAGATCCATCTTTTCTGTCACAACTGCTTCCTTGTTCATGTCAATAAAGGTGTCTGCACTAAGTTGCTCTGGCTGCACACCCGGAGTCTCTTGAACACCAACAGTGTCAACATTCCCATAATAAGCTATTTCTTCGATTCTCATTGGCTTCTGATTTGAACTTCATTTTCAGTATCGTCACTGTTTGTTTCTTTGGTGCACTTTCACTTTTGTTGGCCAGTGTCCCCTTTCGATTTACCTGTTTTTTGTAAAATGCCACTTGGTTGTATCACTGGGAGTCAAGGAGTCGTCACAGCTACTTGCTTTGCTGCCTGTGCAGAACCGAGGAACAGACATGCAGTGAGCAGTCACCAGAAGACTTCAGAAGAGTAGCGTGGATCATCTGGGCGCTGGTCCCGATGAGCACCTGTTGTTTACATTGTGGTTAATGGACTGAAGAGCTGGCAGTGAAATTTGTGTTTGATGCAACAACTCTCGGTTTGTATACTGTGGTGGTAATGTAATGTAAACTGGCATTGTTGAGGGATTGGTGTTTTCTAACCAAGCCGTGGGCACTAAAATTCATGCACATCGGAACTCTGTAAAGCGAGACTGTTTGTATGGACATTGTGAGTGGATTTGTGCTGCCCTTTGTTGGGAGTTCAGTAACTGTTACTCCAGCCACTTTATGCCCTTATAGGCCCTAGTCACTGTGACAACCAAAATGCTTCCCACATTTTCTGTATGTTTGGGAGTGGAGGTGGGGATTCTTCTTGAGTTTGAGAGCCATTCTGGCCGTTTCCACATTAGTAAAGCAGGAAGTGTTGAAGGTAGCCACTCTGCTGCTGCTATACTACGTCAGCATTCGTAGCAGAGTTCTGGGAGTTGGAGCTTTCTGAGTGGCCTTCTGGTAAGGATGTGGTGTCTGCCACTTCCCTCATAAGCTAGGTGAGGTAGAAAGAGTCCCCCACTGCCAACAAGGAGTCATGTGACCTAGACTCTAGCTGGACTTTGCACATCTCTCTCTGCCACTCAGCCCCTTTGAATCCTAATTTCCTCAGCTGTACGATAGGTTTCACGGATCTGATTGACAAGATTATTGGGCGGCATAAATGGGAAACGTGTATGAGTATTAGGTGAATGTGAGGAATGGCTGTGATGATGATGAACAGCTGAATCATTGGGAGGCCTTTCTTGGATTACAATGAAATATAACAGAACCCTCTAATGTCTCAGCAAAACAAACATCCTCAGCTTTTCGACGCCCCCTTGTGTGAGAAGTTCACTACTTTCCCATCTCCACATAGTTGGCTCTTTTCTCACTTAGCTCCCTTCATGGTGAAATGCAGCACATTGACTCTCAATCCATTATTAGTACCTGAAGTAACTTTAACCAGCCTCCTCCATGACGATAGACCTTAGTTCTCTATTGATATAAGGGAAACAGCACAAATGAGTTAGAAACAGGCTGCAGATGGCTCCCAGCTGGTAGCCATTTTAAATGATGACTTTAAATGTTCAGTTAGAGAGTTCAGCGTTATTTTCCAGGTCCAAGAATAAATATTTCAAGTAAAGTCAGTGTAAATATTGTCTTGGGTTGATCTGAGATGCTGATTAATTTACCTGTGAATTTTTTTAACTTTACGTCTGGATTGAAGAATTTGGTGAAATAAGCATGTTAGAATGTTGCTGGTTTGGCAAAGGTTTTCTTCATCTGTAAGATATTATCTTGTAATTGCTGCAAACCTGAAAAATGTATAGTTTAGTGAACATTGGTAGATATGTTCTCTTTCCACATGGTACACTAATCTGGAATTTGTTGGAGATGAAATAAATCTATTACGACTTGAGCGTTGAAGAAATATAAATGGAAATTATTTTTTATCATGGATGAAACTACTTGTAGAATTTGATTAGGTTTTACTGTTCTTTAGCAATTTATTTTTAGGACAGTGAACTTATTTAAATGATTTAGCGTATATCTCTAAATTTTTTTCAATAGCTGACAGACTTTCTTCTAATTAAAAAAAATTTTCAAATTCAAGCTTCTGTAAACATTACTCTCCCTTCCCTGCATGCCCCACAGAAACTAAAACCAAAACAGGAACATACAGTTTCATGTTTTTTAGGTACCTTCTTAATATGGAAAAAGTAGTGCTATTAGTGTTGAATCAGGGAACATCACTCCCTGTTTATGAAATTTAAATATGAGTAGAAAGTTAAGATGACTATTTAGCTACCAAAGCTGTTACATATCCATAGCATGCTATCTTCATCAGGTTTTTCACGATTAAAAAATAACTTTATAGATGAACTATAAACATATATATTCTTATATGAATAATCTTAATTTTAACTGCTTCATATATTTTAAAATTGATTTCTTAGTGCAAATCCTTTTGTTCCTATAAATATTATTCATCAAATCTGATATTAGCATTAGAATGAGGTTACATTTCAGTTATTAATCCCCTGTAAGAATGAGCACAGTAAGTCTAACAACAGAAATTTTTTTTTTTAACAACAGAAATTTAAAAGAGTTATTTATTCAGATGGTTATATTTTTATATGGACTCCTCTAAAATCTTCCCTTTTCTCATGACATATAGGATTGCAGTCTATTATAAGAGAGCATATTTAAAAACCTAGCAGAGATTGGTAGAATTGACAAAAGATTTTTGTCAATGGAGATGTCCAGAAGTTGAAACTGACTTACTTGAAATAGAAGAAACATATAGCAGCTGGAATTATGAATTAGAACAAAAATCTTTAAAATTCTTAAGGTGTGATTTAATATTTGTAGAAAATTATTCAAATCAGTTGTTCTTAGAGCTTTGTTTTGATTTCATGAAGGTGGAAACAGGGACAATAATAAGACTTTTTGAAAAGCTGGAATTCACTTTAGGATTTTTTTTTTCCTCAGAAGATAGTCATTTTCTTCTGAAAGGTTTTGTGGCTTTGTGGCTTTTTTGGCATTCCTTAGTTTAACTGACACCGTGATATTTATAGTTTTATTTCTGTAAGGAAGTGCTAATCATTTTAAACATGTTTCCCAACTTTCAGGTCAAATTTCAAACACCAAGGGGTATCAACGTGTTATTTTGGGTAGGGGAGGTAGTCAGAATTAGCCACTTAATCAAGTTATTCCTTTTTTTTTTTTTTTTTTGAGACAGAGTCTCACTCTGTTACCAAGGCTAGAGTGCCGTGGCATCAGCCTAGCTCACAGCAACCTCAAACTCCTGGGCTCAAGCAATCCTCCTGCCTCAGCCTCCCGGGTAGCTGGGACTACAGGCATGCGCCACCATGCCCGGCTAATTTTTTCTGTATATTTTTAGTTTTCCAGCCAATTTCTTTCTATTTTTAGTAAAGACGGGGTCTCGCTCTTGCTCAGGCTGGTCTTGAACTCCTGAGCTCAAATGATCTGCCCGCGTCGGCCTCCCAGAGTGCTAGGATTACAGGCGTGAGCCACCGCACCCGGCCTCAAGTTATTCCTTGAAGGCAAACTAAACATCTTGGATAACATATTGACTTACTTCAGAATTAAGGCATGTGATGGGATTCTGGGAAATGATTTCCTTATCAGGTTTTTGGGGAATTAATTGGATTGTGAGAAATGTATGATATCCTCCTGAAAAAGTGTCAATGTCTCCGTCCATTGTAGGATCTATAAAACGTGTCCCTAGCTCCATGATGTTTTTAAAAATGTCACTTTAGTGTTTGTAGAAAATGATTGAAAATCAATAGTTTATTCTTGGAGCTTTGGTTTTGTGAAGGTGCAAACAAGGATCATAAGATTTTTTTTTTTAAAAAAACAAAAAACAACTAGCTGGAACTCATTTTAGAATTTTTTTTTTTTTTTTCTGAAACAGAAGATCATCATTTTTCTTCTCAGAGTTTTTTGTGGCTTCTTTGATTTCAGCCACATTTTCCTGAACTCACCTTTTCCGGTTCCCCTATTTACCTGCCTTGATGAACATTTAGGACGCTTTTTCGCATAGCTTGTGATACAGAACCTCTGCCTTGCTTACTGCCATAATTCCTGCCTTTCTACTCCTTGCCCCCACCCCTGTGCCTTCCCGGGGCATGCTCGTCAGCCCCCAGCTACAGTAGCCTAGCTCCAGTCCTGGAGTTCCTGGGCCAACCTCCACCCACACCACCCCCTGCGGAGAACTCCGCTTCCCCCTCCTGGTCATGGAATGCCTCACCCTGCTGCTAAAGCACATTAATAGTGTGCAGTGTCAAAGCCGTAGCAACCAATGTGGCGTCATTGTAGATGATGGTTGCGAAAGGTTCAGTGATAACTTCCTAAGAGGGATTTTGACTTCCTGAAAGTGAAGTAAGTATGGCCCCTTATCATGTGTAATCATTCATCCGGCCAGAGTGTATTTGTAATGTCAGCCAAACACAGGTACTTGGTGGCTTCCTGTGGTCCCCGCTCCCAGGCCATGTACTGGTACCGGTCTGTTGGTATGTGGCTTGTTAGGGACTGAGCCTTCCATGAAACTTAGGAACACTGGGGAGGTGCACCGCCCCCCTCACCCCCAGAGCACACAGCAGGAGGTGAGCAGTGATCACAGCCTGAGCTCCGCCTCCACCTCCCTCCCACCCCCACCCCCAGGCCCCCACCCCGTCGAAAAATTCTCTTCCATGAAACTGGTGCCAAAAAGGTTGGGGACTGCTGACTTCAGTTTGTGTCATGTCTTCAAGTCTGTCTGGAGCATGTTTGTATGCACAGCCCTAGGGCAGTGGAGGTATGAAATGTATTCCCTGTCCTGGATGCATGAGGCAAAACCTTGAAGGCCCTCAGCCATGCTGAATCACCCTCAGTCCCTCTATGGTACCTGCTCCCTTTCTTCCTTCTAGACCCTTCCATGTGCCCTCCTCTTCTGCCTGGAATGCTTTCTTCACCTTTTCTTTGGCTACCCAGCTTGTTCTCCTCCCTAAGGTCATGTATAAACATTTGTAAGCATTTCCTTGAGGGTAACTTTCCTTGACTGCCCATGACCAGGTTAGGATCCCCTCTATATGATCTCACATTGCCCTGCCCCACTCTGGAACTTGGCACACAGTTCCATGGTGGTGATTAACCTGGGTTACTCGCCTTCTCCCTTGTTAGGCCCTGAGCTCCTGGGGGATAGGCACCATGTTGCTTGCTCTTGTATTGCTAGTGTGTAGGACAATGCCTGCCTGACTGAAAGTAATCAATATTGTAGAAAATACGAGGGCTAATATTATCAAGCATTATGTGCCATGCTCTGTGCTTGGGGTTTTCCCATGTGTTTTCTCATTAAGTCCTCACAACAATTTCGAGAGTAGATATAATTAATTTTACAGAGGAGGAAAGCGATATTGATAGAAGTTCAGTAATTTGCTCAGCACAACACAGCTAGAAGGGTCAGAGCTGGTACTTAACTCCAGTGTACCTGCTCTTAATGGCCAGCTTACACACAATGATGAACAAATAAAGCGTGTCTGTGAAGGCATCCATCCAGAGCTCTGTATGGGGCTGGCAGCCTCATGAATGACCTGGGCAGCTGGCGTTGGCTGGCCACAAATGGTGCTCAAGGGAGTCACTTCTTTTCTAGTTACATAGGAAAGGTCAGCTTCAGATGCTAAATTCTAATTTCTAGTAATTAGTTTTCTCTAAAAGGTTTGGCATTTCCTGGGACTCAGAACTTTAGAGATCATGTGGTATAGTAAACAGAACTCTGGTTTTATTAGAGTTAGGGATACTAGGTCACCTCTGTTCCCATTACAGACAGTGTCGATGTGGGTAGGTTGAGAGTGAGTCCTCATGAGCCACCACTTCTCTGCACAACAGAGACGTGGGGTTGTCGTGGGGGTTGGAGGGAGTAGGTGTGAAGTAGACATTCCAGTGTGATGGTTGTTACCTACTGGTCTTAGGCTATTTTCTCTGGCATATTATTTCCTATCATGGAGCACCTATTGGTGTTTAATAAAAGAAGATCATATGCAGGGTGATCTCTGGGAAATTCTGCTAATGATTGAGATTTCAGAAAGCTATTTCTTCTACCCATATATTAACAGGGGTGCTTCGCTATTATAGTATCATACTATGGCACCTGACATCATTTACTGGATTAAATGGCCAAATTATTCAATTCAGAAAAAGAAAAGCATGCAGATTATTTCTTTACCACCTCCCTACCCAACAGTATTATAGTAAGATCTTATTTTTCTATTTTATCTCTTAAGGAATCTTAACCAACTTAGAGGAAAATTCTGAATCTTGTTATATCCAGGGCTTGCTGTGTGCAGGGAAGAGAGCTGTCTATTTTCTGAAGACAGAATATAAACAAGGAAACACAGAAAAGAGGAGGATTTCTGATTGTGCTAAGGATTAGGAGGGAAATAAAGGCAGTGAGGTGGGAAGAATAATTGTGGCTGGGGTGGTGTGAGAGTGGAAAGGGACTGCGACTTGGACGAGGTGGCGGCTAAAGTCTGAGCATGAGGGGCTGGGACAGGAAGGTCTGCGGAAGAGAGCAGAGAACGCAAGGGACCTGAAAGGGGATGCTTTTTGGGTGTGTTTTTGGGGTGGCCAGCATGGTGGCTGGTACAGAGGGAGTTGAGAAGGATAGTATTTTATTTTTTATTTTTTAACCTGGGTTTGGAATTAACTAATTAAACTAACGGTGCAAACAACTAAACATGTTAACAAGGACAGGCATGAGAGGAGAGGAGGCAGGGGCTGGGTCCTGTAGGGTTGAAGTCACAAGCTCACCTGCCTTTGGGGCCAGACCAGTACCTTGACTTAGTGAAGACAGTGTGGCCTTAATTTTGTTGCTTAATTTCTTATAGAGACATGAGTGTAGAGGATATTTCTCTAAGTAGAACATCAAATGTCACGATAAGTGGAAAGTAGGCAGCACAAACACGATGATTATGATGGCAAGTGTCCTTTGACCTCAGAGTCAAAGACACAGTAGGGACTGGGAGCAGCCAGAGCTTGCTGGCCCTGACTCAAGGGGGCAGCTGCACCTTGGTACAAGCCAAATGTTGCCATGTGGGAATGTGGCTTCCATGTGCTAAATCTGCCAAGTTTTCCAGAGAACCAGAAATCTGAATTTTTATGTGAAATTCCCAGATTTAAAAATGTTGGCTCAAGCTTGAAAAATCCTTATGATGAATAGACAAAATGCGTCTGTGGGCTGCCAGTCTGAAACATCTGGTGAAAGCCCTTTATGCTGTGACAAAGGGGGTTCAATGAAGTATGATGCATGTGAACCATTTGTCCTTGTGCCAGTACCTAGCCCATGCAGAGGAGAAAGGCACTTGTCATTAATGGCACTGTTAATGTGTTCAGTTGTCTTCACCATTAATTTATTTAGTTAACTCTAAATCCTTATTAAAGATAAATATTATCCTCCTCTAATTCAAGTGATTAAATGAATGAATGGTAGTTGCTGTTGTTTGCCTATTAAGTTGTTTAGTTGTTTGCTCTATTAGTTTGGTTAATTCTGTATTCATGTTACAGTAGTAAACATTAATCTAGTATAATTCACATGATAAAATCAACGAGAAACAAAGGATGTGTATTTGGGAGTACTTACTCTTCTCTAGTGCCCACTTCCGTTGCAGTCCTTGCTTCCCTCACTTGGTCTTGTGCTTCGGCTCATTTGGGTCTCAAGATCTCCTGGCTGGTGTTAGCTGCATGTGAAAAGGGGAAGAACTGGGGCAAAAATGCCATTCTGGACGATGCAGAGGGTGACGGGGAAGGCAGCCTTACGACACGATGTCGTGTTTAGAGGCTTTTCATCAGTTTTAATGAAATACAAATGTGCCCAAAGCAACTTATTTTTTTCCCAGGGGGGAAAAAGCCCTTCTCATTTAGTATGGCCTAACTCGTGCAGTTTTATATTACAAGAATCAAGTTTGGTGTGTTGCAATCCATTGGCAATTGTCTTGGGGAATTTTATTCAGTGCAAGCATCTCTGACAGTTCTGGCATCAGGTTGGGTTAATTACTTGTTCATGTACTTTTTGGTCTCTTGTCTCTATGTTAAGATTCTACAGCATTGTGGAGAGGAACACTGGGAGTAACAAAATATACTTGAATAATTCTAATAGATTAAAGGCTTTTAAAAACGTCTCTTTTTTTCCCCCAAGGTTTTTTTTTTTTTTTGCATAGTTTTACAATGAGATCATTTTGTGTCAACACCAAGCTAGAAACTTGAAAATAAGCTTCTTTGTGTATGAAAAACCTTATCTGTAAATACAATTCTTAATTGAGTCAATATTTTTCTCAATTTTTGTTACAGATCATGGAAGAAACAAATACGCAGATTGCTTGGCCATCAAAATTGAAGATCGGAGCCAAATCCAAGAAAGGTAAATTGTGTGAGAGAGAGAAATTGGTGGTTTTGATAACTGAGGTTAAAGAATTACTGCACGTTTGTGGGAGAAAAAAGCCAACCTTTATTCTTATCCCTTTTGTCCCAAAATATTTTTTAAATGGCAGTGTTTCAAGAAGATTATCATAATTAAAAACAGTATACAATTTTTTTTACCCAACAACAGAAAAATATTTTTAAGTATGAATAGTATAGTAGAAATATTATTATAAAAGATATCATAGCAACCTATAATTTGTAGGATGCCCATTTGGTCGATATCCATGAGTCGTGGTCACTCTCCCCGTGTAAGAATGCGTTTTCAACACATAAATTCCCATTGTTTGCACTTCAGAGTTCTTTTTTATGTACCACACAGATTTAATAGCTGCTTCCTCCCACCCCCAATGTGGTTTGAACCTTAGATTTCCTTTCTCGAGAGCTTTCTTCTTCTCTTCATCTATCGGACAGCAAGGACCCACTAGATTCCTCTTTCAGGCTGAGTATTTCCCTTGTCTGGGCTTTTCTGTCTTTGCTACCCAATTACTACCCAATGCATGGATGGTTGGAAATGGAAGTATAGACCCCCTTAGTGTTTTTCCAACATTACATAGTATTTTCAAATGTGGCCTGCCACTGTATATTTTTATGGATAGTTTTTTCTTTTTAAAGTGTGACCTTAGTCTCAACAAACTTTGTTGTGTATATTTCACTGAGTGCAGATGCATGTAGTCATCAGAGGATAATGACAAATACCATCAAACAATTCAAAATAATTGCAAGCTGAGCATTATTTGTCATGTCTGGCTTTTTGGTTCTTGCTGTTCAGTTTCGTATTTGCTGCTCTTTTTCTCTATGACTTTTATTGCTAAATGATAATACTACATATCATTTCTCAATTGCCTCTCTTCTTTCAGTCCAAATTGCCTTCTTTTAATCTTGTTGTATTAGTTACTCATCATGTGGGATATAAATTATTTTACAGTTATTTTTTGAGTGTTGTTAACTGGACTTTGATTGGCTGGCATTCCTACAGAAATTCCAGTCTTGTTACCTTAATATTCGTGATCACAGTAGCAAGGAATTGGGAACTTAAGTGCAAACAATAATAAGACACGGTGAATTTCCAAGTGTAATTCTGTATCTTTGTATAAACTTCACATTTGCCAAGTGATATAGAATATGTTCTTAATTAATCATCAGTAATTTTTGTGGTATGTTGGGATGTTTTATACTCATCATGCAGAAGAAGAAGCTTCTATTAGAGGGTTATCTGCCTATTTGTTTGCAGCCATTTAAAAATCCCTGGCCAACTACTTGGGTAAATTGGAAATTTAACATAAACTGGATCCTCTTTCCCTTTGGAAAGGTATTTTTACGTAAAGAATGAAATGAACTTCATTACTAGCCTAATAAAGATGTAATTTAATCAGTCTCCAAAGAAAACCCCCCAGGGAAACATAAATATTAAAACAATTCCAGATAATTTTGGATGGCTTATTCTCTTGCAGTATCCATGTGACAGTTTTTCCCCCATTTATCATGAGAAACTGAGAATTGATTAATTTGTTATTCAAAAATCTGGTTACAACTTTAGAGATTTTAGAAAATATGAAAGTGAATAGATTGGTTTTCCATCATTGACACACTTAACCCATTCAGAATGGCCAACTATATTGCACGTTTTGATTATTCATTTTGCTTTGGAAGTAAGAATATTTCAACAATACATTTGAGGACATTTGGCATAATTTCCACATGGTTAAAGTTAATCTTTGGAATTGTGCCTAAGAATTGATTCCGTCAGGCCTGAGTCTACAGTCCTCATTTTAATTTTTATTATTTATGAAGTGCTGTGAACGTACACAGTATTGTATGATGAGTAGAATGCACCAGAAGAGAATGAGGAAGAGAGAGAGAATCAAAAGTGTGCCTCAGAATTTACTGTTCAGAATTTACTTGAGTTGTTCTTATTAAACACACAGCTGCTGAATTAGTTCTTGGCTAACATCCCTGGTATGTATATACTTATATTATTTTTAAAACGGTTCAATTCAGAGATGAAGTTTGTTTGATTATAATTTGTATTTAATAAAAGTAAAATAAAAATGGCAGGAGGAATTTTAGAAGGTAATTATTTGCTCTTTCATCTGATGTGGCAATTCCTCCCTGCCCCGGAGCCCGTTGCAGAGGAGAGAATTGTCAGTCTTTACTTTAACCCTTCTTCATTTCAGACGATTATTATTAAAGAGACTAAAGAATATGAATGTATTTAGGGATCCCTGGCATGTTTTGGATGATTATTAAATTCTAAATCCCATGGTGATGTGAAAGTTTGGAATATATAGATAATCCCCAGACTGCCATGGGTTTGTGTTATATTTCACTTTCTAGCTTTTAAAACACATATAGGCTAAATATTTGATCCTAGACAAACATTTTTCATGGCCACTGTTATCACAGTCTGCTCCTTTCTTTACCCTATTGGAATTTAGTCCTGTGTTTCTCAATTAGCCTCCAGTAGCTCTGTCCAGATTTTTTTTTTTAAGTCATTAATCCTTTATCAGAGCATCTGTGTGAGTGGTTGTCTGGCTCCCTTGGTTGAATGCTGGTAGGAAGCTGCCTGGCAGAAAGGCAGACAGCCAACAGCCTGAATTTGCCATCAGTTTGAAAATTCAGATTCTTCTGTAGAAATTCTGGCTCAATAGTTCTAAGGATGGGACTGGGATCTCCATGTATTTAACAAGTTCCACTGGTTGTTTTAATGGTCACACTGAGTTTGGGAAACACACATCTCCCCATCTGACATGGAAATGTCATGACTTACTGAGAATATGGTGTGTTCTGAAGGCAATGGATGATGACCACTATGGAAAAACAGGCAGGGTCCTTCAATGGTCACTCCTAGGTAATGTCCCTTGTGGCATACACAGAACTACACTTTTATGGGTGCATTAATTTAACATTTCTGTTGTCTTTGCAGCCAATTAACATAGTGATGATAACCTCATTGTCCTGTGCCTGGCTACATATAAGCTCGGGTAAAAGACCATTTAGTGATTCTCCTCTCTCTTTCCCCTTCCTCCTCTCTTTCCCACCTTCTCACTTCCATCTCACTCCCCTTCTATTCCCCTTTTAACCATATTCTACATAGAGTATATTTGGGGGAAAAGTAGTAGAGATATTTTCATTTATGCAGAGCATTTTAGGGAAGTACATGTTTTGTGATATAAACTGAGGCATTATAGACTTTTTAAAAAATCCGTAGAGTATTTGAAATTATTAGAAAGTTGAATCATCATTAGAGCCAGAAAAAACTAAGAATTTAAGGTTCAGTATAATAGACATTTAAATAGGTGACTGTAGGATTGTCTTCATGGGGATCATGATTAAGAAAAAGCAATGCTTGTTATTTCTTCTGTATACCATAAACTTATTTTGCATGGAAGAAAAATCAAACTGTTTTCCAACTCTTGGGAGTCAGAATACTAGAAC
This sequence comes from Propithecus coquereli, assembly GCF_000956105.1. Classification (NCBI taxonomy): domain Eukaryota; kingdom Metazoa; phylum Chordata; class Mammalia; order Primates; family Indriidae; genus Propithecus; species Propithecus coquereli. The sequence continues at coordinate 5,829,189 of NW_012135525.1, read as the reverse complement.
AGTCTGCTTTACATAGAAAAATTTGAGGTTCATGCCTGTGAAACCAGCATATGAGGATTAAGGTGTTTAATGCTATACAACTTTACTAACAGAATAATTTCAGGCACTCATTAAAATTTTGCATATGCTGTTCTGAATCACAGCCTATTTTTAAATAAATGCAGCACCATTCAAGTACAGAGAGCATTTTGAACAAGTTTGATTGTTTTGCCAAATAGAAATCCTGCCAGGCCTGCCTTAACAGATAGATAAAAGTGATTTGTAATAAGAATTTATCACATTGGTATGATTATGCTGTGAGCTCCACAATGCTAAATGAGTTTTTTCTCTTAAGTAAGGTAAATACTTTTCACACAATCTTCTTTTTGTTCTTGATTTGTTTATCTCTTGCTTTTTAGATTGGCAAAGGTAAATGTGGGTAAAGACTGTTTAAAGTTTTTATGCCAAATTCCAAATAAATAAGGTCAGCAGTAATGAGGCTTTATGGCAGAGTTATGATCTCTACAAGTGTTCCTCCTCTGACAACTTAGGATACTCCAGAGCTAGCAGGAATGAAAGGTACTGACTGAATTGCCTGATGTATCTTGGTTTGGAGGCAATTTGGCATGAAGTTTGACCATTCTCTTCCTTCCGAAATTAATAAGAGAATCATCAGAATTCCATAAGGTTTTATTATTTTTGGTTGTATTCCATCAGAACAAGCAGACATCTCATAGAAAATCTTAGCATGAGAAAAATTGTAGAGTGTTCATGTTATTTTTTTCAGGGGAAAATGTTTTGTTGAGTACACTTATACTTTGGTTGAGTGTTCATGGTGAACTGGTTAGTTGAGGACTTTATTGTACCTGTGCTCAAAAGGCCAAGGGCAGAGAAAAGGCATGGCATGGCCTGCTGGACCAAAGTGTTTCCAATGGTGGATTGCGACCTGTGTGTGTCAAAAGTTACTTTAGTGGATAACAACCAGCAGTAAAATACCCCAACTGTTTTAGAAAAGAAAACAAGAGTGTAAGAGTATTGCTTTTTTATTAAATTATTTTTAATTGACACATAATTTACATATTTATGTGGTACAGTATGATATTTCAATACATGGATAAACATGTAATGATCAAAGCAGAGTAATGAGCATATCCATCACCTCAAACATTTATCATTCCTCTGTGTTGGGAACATTCAAAATATTCTAGCTATTTGTAAATATACAATAAATTATTAACTATAGTCACCCTACAATGCTATAGAACACTAGAACTTATTCTTCCTATCTAGCTGTAATTTTGTGTCTGTAACCTACCTCTCCCTGTCCACCTCCACCCCTCAGCCTCTAGTAACCCTTGTTCTACTCTCTACTTCTGCAAGATCAACTTTTTTATCTTCCACATATGAGTGAGAACTTGTGGTATTTCTCTTTCTGTGCCTGGCTTGTTTCAGTAAGGGTACTGTTTAATGAAACTTTCAGTTATATATGTGTCTGTCTGTCTGTATACAGACGTACGCAAATAGATTAGTAGGTTGTGATGTAAAATGGGTGACAAGGAACGGTTGAAAGGTTGTAGAAAACTGCTAGGTGGTCAGCTCTCCAAAGGGTAAAGAGCACATGGATCTTACAAATTACTGCATCCCTGGTATGTAACCAGTACATAGTTGGCACTCTATCAGTATTTGTAGATTGTCTGAGCCCTCAGTGCAATCATGGTACTAGTGAAACCACTAATACAGATGGGAATGTATATCATTAATGTGTTTTCTGTAGAAAAAAGATTTAGAATCATGACCTTTACACGTGAGCGGCAATCACTGTTATGAAAAATATTGACTAATGATGTCTTTTCTATAGACCCCTTAAGTGAAGGAATGTGGAGCATGATTGTGACTAAACCTTCTTTTAGTGGTTCTGAGTAGTCCTAATGAGGGGAGTGGAAGGAAATTTAGGGAAAAGGACCTGATCATTATTATTCATGGAGTACAGGAGTGACTGAAACTCTGGTGCTGTTCTTAGGAGGCTTCTAAATGAGACTGAACAAGACACCGCCTCCTCATTGACCCCCAGACCAGAGCTGTTTTGGTTGTGGTTATTTGAATTAGTATTTGGTTACATAATTGAATTATCAGTAGTAATATTGGGTTCTACCATGTATTGAAACCTATTGGGGCCAGGCCCTGTGCTAAATATTTTACATATATAACCTTAAATCTTATTTAATTACCAGAGCAACCCTATGAGTTAAGTGGTAGTATTCTCGTTTTCCAGATGAAAAAATGAAAGTATGTGAAGGTGGAATAACTTGCCCATGGTTTTACAGTCAGGGAGTAGCAGACTCAAAACTTGGATTCAAGTCTGTTTACAGAGCCCCAAGTCCTAATCACTGTACTCGAATACCTTTTCACACCCATACGTAAGTGAAAAAATACCTTTCCTAGTGCCTTTCCTTATTCCATGGGGTTGTATGTTGTAGTATACCTTCAGTGACCATTGCCAAGTATAGCTCATTATAATCAGCCCAATTTCATAATGTCTCAGTCCTTGAAAATTACAGAGATTTGAAGGTAGGCTAAGGTTAGCACATCTTATAGTTAACACCTCTTTTTTCAGGGGGAATTAGATTTCACAGTTTAAAAACGTGAAACCACTCATAGCTATGTACATGCTGAAAAAGTACTTGCCTTGAATTTTAACTTGATATTTCATGTCATGTGTTATTTCCTTAAGCAGAGACTTTTTGATTTGTCATTAAGCTAAATAACTTCTAAAAGATTAATTTGGAAGAAAAATAATCTTGGGATATTATAAATTGCCTGGAGGGATTTCGTTGTTGGGTTTTTTAATTTTTATTTATTTTTTATTTTTATTTTTATTTCTTTTTTGAGACAGAGTCTCACTCTGTTGCCCGGGCTAGAGTGCCGTGGCGTCAGCTTAGCTCACAGCAACCTCAGACTCCTGGGCTCAAGCGATCCTCCTGCCTCAGCCTTAGGCATGCGCCACCACGCCCGGCTAATTTTTTTTTTTTATATATATATTTTCAGTTGTCCAATTAATTTCTTTCTATTTTTAGTAGAGATGGGGTCTCTCTCTTGCTCAGGCTGGTCTCGAACTCCTGAGCTCAAACAATCTGCCCACCTTGGCCTCCCAGAGTGCTAGGATTACAGGTTTGAGCCACTGCGCCCAGCCAGGTTTTCTATTATTTTTTTTTGCTTTAAATCTTTGAAAGTAATATTTATGTCCTGCTCAAGGAGCCTTGTATTTCTTCTGGGCAGAAAAATTTTGTACTTAACATTTTTGTATATATTATCAAGATCATCACTTAGTGAATGCTGTTTGGGGGCAAGAGTAGGAAATCATCAAAAGAGCTGAAGGAGTTGTGTGCAGGATACTCATAGTCGCTATGGTTCCAGAGAGCAGGGTCTAACTAGGACCTCTCAGAGGAGGACAGAGACCTGGGCCATTTCTAGTTCTTAAAGCTCCCAGTATACTTACACAATAAAAGCTTAAAAACAGGAATGCATATTTTAAATATTTGTCAGTGCATCTCTTTCTATATAAATAACCTTATTTGTAGGTAGTGCTAAACATGCACATTTTACATCCTTTCTGAACACGTGTGCTCTCACACACAGACATAACACACATACCATTTTGCAGGTGAGACAATTCACATCTGGTGAGTCATTATCAAGACAGAGGACCTGAGCTTGGGTTCATTTTTTGATCTCCATCTGGTTCTCCTTCTCTTCCGAAGGCCCTAAGTATGAGCTTGTTTGTTTATCTTATAACTGCTGCCAACTAGCTGTTCTTTGCAATCTTTTCCTCTCTCTCCTATACCAGGGCCAGAGAGGAAGATGGCCTTAGTTTTTTAGTTATCCTCTTGAACCTGAAATAAGCAAATATATCTGTTAATTTTTAGAAGTGATATTTTTCATTAACTTAGTAAGGAAACAAATTTGGAGTGGAATAGAGAAGTGAGAAAGTAAATGGAAAAGTGAAAGCATCAGCAGAAAGAGAAGACAAGCTAGAGACGGGGAAAAAATATTTGCAAAAGACACATATGATCAAGGCCAGTTGCCCAAAATACGCAAAGAACTCTTAAAATTCATCAATAAGAAAATGAACAACTCAATTAAAAAGTGGGCCAAAGATCTTAATAGATGCTTCACCAAAGAATATATAAAGATGGCAAATAAGTACATGAAAAGATGCTCAACATCATATAGCATTAGAGAATTGCTAATGAGAACAAGAAACTACTACATACCTATTAAAATGGGCTAAAATCCAGAACACTTGACAACACCAAATGCTGACATAGATGTGGAGCAGTAGGAACTCTCATTCATTGTTGGTGAGAATGCAAAATGGTACAGCTACTTTGGAAGACAATTTGGCAGTTTCTTACAAAACTAAACATTCTCCTGCCATATGATCCAGCAGTCACACTCCTTGGTATTTACTTACCCAAAGGAGTTGAAAACTTATGTCTACACAAAAACCTGTACATAGATACTCATAGAAGTTTTATTCTTCATTACCAAAACTTGCAAATAACCAAGATGTCCTTCAATAGGTGAATGGATAAATGCGGTTCACACACATAATATTATTCAGTGCTAGACAGAAAGGAGCTATCAAGCTATGAGAAGACATGGAGGAAGCTTAAATGTACCTTACTAAGTGAAAGAAGCCAATCTGAAAAGGCTGCATACTGTATGATTTCAACTATATGACATTCTAAAAAAAAGCAAAACTATGGAGACAATAAAAAGATCAGTGGTTACCAGGGATTTAGGGGAAGGGATAAATAGACAAAGCACAGAGGATTCTTAAGGCAGTGAAACTACTCTGTATGATCTATAATGGTGGATACATGTCATTACGCACTTGTCAAAGCCCGTGGAACAGGTTTTGAAGTTGATGAGATGTTGACAGAGGGGAGGCTGTGCCTGTGTGTAGAGAGGAGCATATGGGAACTCTCTGTATTTTCCACTCAATTTTGCTCTGAGCCTGGAACTGCTCTAAAAAATTAAGTCTGTATTTTAAGAAATTCTCAGATACTGCCACAACACTTTCATCAGCATTTGAAAGTGTATTATATGTAAATATCATGTTATATGATCAATAACTCCATGATGTATATGTTTAAAAGTACCATGAAATCTCTTAAGAAATGAAAATATTGTTAAATTTTAAAAAAGTGAGAAAAATGGCTACATTAAACAGTGAAAGACACCAGTAGATGACTGGCTCAGGTCTTACCACCTGTCTCTGAATGCTGCTATCTCCTTCCGTGGGATGGCTCCTTCTCCCTCAGTCTTCTTGTTTACTGAACAGATTGTTTTATGTCTCCCTGCCTTTACTGAGGAAAATGTCATCCCAGGGTGTCTGCCATTTGCAGTTCTTCTCTCTGTTAAACTCTGTGAGGAGGAAGGGAGAAAATATTTATTTACATGCTTTGCAATGGGCATTGTGCTAGGTTCGTTCCTTGTGTTTTCTCTTTTAATCTTTGCAATAACCCACATGAACGGCTGTTATTATCCCCATTATATGTATTAATAACTGATGCCGAGAGATGATAAAACTTGTTGAAGGTCATGGAGTTTTAAGTGATGCAGTTAGGATGTCAATCTTGATTTCAAAGTTCAAGATACAGTGTTTTCCTCCACTCTGTAAGCATGCACATTGGTGCTAATAATGGGTGTTTGGTCACCCAAACCATGAACACTTAGCACATTTGTTTAAGAAAACCGGGGCTTAAAATATGTTTCTTAAGTATCTTCTTCAAGAAGAAAGACAATCTTGGGTAACTTCTTACCTGGATGTTAGAAGCTTGCTGGATATCTGTCTTTTTAAAAATTCCAACCTAGATTTATTTTTATCATTCTTGTGCTTTTCACTCTCTTCCTTTGCTTTTCTTCTGTTTTGAGATCCACTAATGGTTTTGCTAGGATTTATGTACTTTTATCTGCAGTGGTGGTTCTCAACTTCGGATGATTTTTGTCCCTCAGGGAACGTTTGGCAATGTCTGGAGACATTTTTCATTGTCACAGCTGGGAGGGCTGCTACTGGCATCTGGTGGGTAGAGGCCAGGGATGCTGCCCTGCATCCTGCCCTTCACAGAACAGCCCCATAACAAGGAATTATCCAGCACAAGATGTCAGTAGTTGGAGGTTGAGAAATACTGAGCTGGAGGAGTGAGCTTAGTGTCAGGAGTCGCCTGTCTGCACAGCACTGGATTCCCATGAGATCGTTTCACGCAGCCTGGTGCATCCTCATTTAACTGACTTTGTTTTTGCAGCATTAGCATCAGGGTTGTTTATGTTAGTGTCTACCAAAGAAAGAACATATCATGGAACAAAATTGGTGAACTGACACAATTTCAGTAAAAGAGATATAACATGGTAGGATGATAGGTCTACAGATTTTAAAAGCCAGTTTGCACTCCATTTGGAATTATATAGTTTAATCATGTGACTTAAATGGTTTTGTTTATTCCTCGTATTTCACCAGTGTTTTACTTGATGCTTGTAGCTTCAGTGCTGGGGGACAGACCTGCTGCCCTCCTGGTTCTTGCTGCCTTTGTCTTCTATTCCTCTCTGCTGGAATGTGTAGTTGTGATGATAACTGTGACAGTTCCTAAGGTTTCTGACCATATTGGAAGACAACGATGGTGCTATAAGCTCCTATCTTGGCCCAGAGGTGGGCACCAAATTTTAGGTGGTTTCCTAAAATTTGGTGGTTAGGGTGGTTTCCCTAACCTTGTGTGGCTTTTTCCCCGGTTTTCCTCTGCTCTGTCAGTCATACCATGGCCGCACAGAATTAAGTGACATCTGTCAGGCCTGTCAGTAGCAATTAAATTATTTTCATAAAGGCTTTTTGCAGTTACAGGCATTACTGAGCTACCTTGTGGCATTTCTCATTAGCTAAAGAAAAATCACAGTGGCTCCTTCCTTTCTTCCAGTGTCCTTTTTGTGCCATTAAAGTATGGTGTGTGGCTTATTATGGTTTTACACAAACCTGGATACTAACAGACATTTTTATCAAAAGATATTAGAGAGATTTCAGGAATGAGGCATTACATTTCCTGTATATCTCATTGCCAGAAATTACTCTTAAAGCAAAATAAGTCCTGCCTGAAATGAAAATAAAATGAGAGCACAGCATATACATGGTTTTGGCTGTTCAGTCTGTGCAAATAGTTATGTATTATTACTTTATGAAAATGGGCTCATTCTACATAAACATTTCTGCAATTGGATTTTTCCTCTTAAAAAATGGAAAGACATCTTTTGTACAAACAAATAATAATGCCAGTGTTTTTTAGCTGTATGAAATGTCATTGTATGTATGTAGGGTATGGCTATATAATAATTTAACAAGTCTGTTTTGATGGACATTGAATTGTTGTCTCTTTGTTCTACAATGAATTTCAAATTTGTCTACTTTCGCATGTTTTTAGGTTGCATAAATTCTTACAAGTATTACAGAATTTTAGACCACAGGATATGAGTAACTTTAATATTTTTTAGGATTGTCACTTTGTCCTTCCAAGTGACTGTTGAACTACTACTAGTCAGGGACTGGATTCTGGAAAGAGAAACAGCTATTCCCTCCCCTCTTTGCCAACACTGTGCTTTCCCATACTCAGCCATCTAAACAGTGAGAAAAATCATGTTGTAATGTGTACTTCCTTAATAGAAAGGTTGAGCATTTTTCATCTGTTTATGGAACACTTATTTATATCTCTCTGTGAATTGTTTGTCCTTGCTTTTGTTAGTTTATTCATATTCCTTCCCCATTCTAGTGGGTCGTTGTCTTAGTTCATTTGGGCTACTATGACAAAATACCTTAGACTGGGTAATTGATAAACAACAGAAGTTTGTTGGTCACAGTTCTGGAGGCTGGGAAGTCCAAGATCAAAGTGCCAGCAGATTTAGTGTATCCCGAGGGCCTGTTCTTCATAGATGGCACCTTCTACGTGTCCTCACATGGTGGAAGGGGTGAACAAGCTTCCTTAAGTCTCTTTTATAAGGATGCTAATCCTATTCGTGAGGGTGGAGACCTCATGACCTAATCACCTCCCAAAGGCTCCACCTCTTAATACCATTACCTGTGGGTGTAGGTTTCAACATTTGAATTTGAGGGGGACACAAACATTCAGACCATAACAGTTCATATTTTTTTCTGATGAAATAGATATATATTTTTTTATGGAGACAGGGTCTCACTGTGTTGCCCAGGCTGAAGTGCAGTGGCTATTCCCAGGTGCCATCATAGCTCACTGCAGCCTCGAACTCATGACCTTAAGCAATTCTCCTGCCTCAGCTTCCTGAGTAGCTGGGAACATAGGTGTGTACCACTAAGCCTGGCTTGAGATAGATTTTTAAATTCCACTTGGAAGTTTAAGATTACTTTCATTTCTCTCTAATTTTGTTACCCAAACTCTTAATTTCTCACCATTAATACTCATTTACAAGTAATTTATGGATTATATTTCTATTTCAAACTAGAAAGAAATGAATTGACCTTAAATAGTAATAATGTGTTAATTTTTGAAGCATTGTAGAAAAATACGTATTAACTTTTAGGACATTTAGATTTCCAAGATGAATTATCTAAAGATTCGGTCTTCAATAGTAATAGCATGAAAGTGTGTGTGTGTGAGTGTGTGGGTGTGTGTGCACGTTTGGCAAAGTATAGGAATTATTTACAATATACAATAGTCATTGAATTCCTGAGTTTTCCTGGTGTAACAGAAAGAAGACGCTATAGAAAAAAAGACATTCTACAATAAAGACATCTGCACTTGAATGTTTATAGCAGCACAATTCACAATTGCAAAGATGTAGAAACAACCCAAGTGCCCATTAATACATGAGCGGATTAATAAAATGTGGTATATGTATACCATGGAATACTACTCAACCACAAAAAACAATGGTTAACTAGCACCTCTTGTGTTATCCTGGATGGAGCTGGAACCCATTCTCCTGAGTGAAGTATCACAAGAATGGGAAAAACAAGCACCATATATACTCACCATCAAATTGATACTAATGGATCAACCCTTATGTGCACGTATGGAAGTAACATTCATTGGGTGTTGGGCAGGGGGGAGCAGGGGGATGGGTAAATTCACACCTAATGGGTGCGGTGCGCACTGTCTGGGGGATGGGCACACTTGTAGCTCTGACTCGGGTGGTACAAAGGCAATATATGTAACCTAAATGTACCCACATAATATTCTGAAATAAAGAAGACCCTGTAAGTTGTCTTTATTTCCATGTATTGGGCTTTGGTTTCCTATTTTAGTGGGAAAGAATTCTGACTTTTTTTCAATCCCTCATATTCAAGGGAAGGATGTACAACTTAAATGTTATTTTTAATTGACTAGCATTCCATTTCTACTCTGTCTGTTTCTAGAGTAAGATTCATAAGTACAAGTGTTTAGTTTTGGGTATAATTGATTTTCTCTTCAACATTCAGTTCACTTAACTAAGAACAAAACTACCTTCTTAAAATACATACTTGAAATATTTTTGAGTAAAGTTTTTTTCAGCAACATTGTCTTATGTTTTGTACCCCAACCCGTGAAGCCAGTTCACACCTTTACCTATGCTGTGTCTGCTGTGGAAAGACATCCTCCACGCTCCTTTTTCCAACTGGTCGACTCCTGGCCATCCTTCCACATCCATTTCAGGTGACACGTCTTCCTGGAAAAGCTTCACCCACGCCTCCAGATGGGGTTTGATACTCTATTTCCTGCGTTAACTCAGTACCTTATACACATTTACATTTGGGCAGTTTGCACGCTTACATTGCATCAGCCTAGACGTTGTCCTTTTCTTCTGGATTTTGAGCTCATGGACCTGTGTCAAAGACCAATATTTCTTATTCCCGTCCATGTACACGGTCCCTGCCAGAAAGTTGGAATGATAAATTATGAGTCAAAGTTTACATTATCATTAGGTTTAGGATAAATTTGAAATTAATTCAACAATGATTTAAGTTATTCTGGTATCTTTTGAATAATTTTTGAGAAAGTGAAAAATGGCCCTGGCAGCTGACAGCGAGGCCGCAATGTTCCCAACTGAACATAAATACCTCTCGCAGAATATAAATAATCAGACAAGGCTACTTCTTGAGTGTGTCTGAAACGAGACTGAGACAAGGACACTGTCCAACTACAGAAAGAATTAAACATCCCTCTCTTCTGACTGACATGAGTGATTGTGGCTTCTTTACCAATGATGACTCCAACTCAGCTTTAATCTTCTGCCTTCTAGATTAAATTTGCCAAGATAATCAATGAATTGCCCCTGCTTCCTGACAGCTCCCAATGCAAGCCTGGCCTCTACTTTCTTAAACCCTTCTTGAACTCACCCCAAACAAAGCCAAATTGTGTACTAAACACCCACTGTTTTCTTCTTAAGATCCCTCCATTCCTTTGTCTTGCTGCAGTAACCTAAAGAAAGCTCAGTTTATTTACCGCAGGTGTGTTCCTGGTCGTCTTTGGTTAGTGGGCACTATAGTCAGTGTTGGAGGAATTTAAGAAAGAAACATTGATCTCAGTCTCTGCCCTTTGGATACCTAAGAGTTTGGCTGGAGATTCCTGCCCTACTCACTTTAAACAGACCTTTAAAAATGGCATTGTTTTGCCATCAAGACTAGAGTAGTTCAGACGAGGAAGAGAACAGTGCAAGCCACAGCTGAGGAAAATATTCCTTAGGTGTTCATAGTTCCTAGTGTGGATCTTAGAGGGGTGGGGTATTCTGTGTGGGAAAGGCTTAAAGCTGGGAAGGATCATTGTGTGTTGTAGGAAGAGATGAGGCTGTTTTATGAAAGGCAAAGTATTAGAAGAATTGGTGCAATAAAGTTGGACAGGTAGAGCAGATCCATGAGGGCCAGTGACCTTGTGAGGACTCATCCATCCCGTAGAGAGTGGAAGGCCTGGGATCAGGGTAGTCACAGGAGATGATAATTATAGTAAGAAGCGGGTAGAAGATTGGAAGATGAGTATAGTAAATCATTTGCTGATGGGGGATCAGAGAGATTCTTTGAAAGATGAATCCACTACACCTGGTGACTTGATAAAAGCAAGGAATTGGGTGGTTGGCTGCTGTAGCAGATGTGGTGATGATGCTGTTGGCCCACCTGTGGGTTTACCTGCAGTGGGCATTTTCTGTGCTCACCAGCAGCTTCTTATCTCAAGGGCTGGGTCTTTGTTTCTCTACCTGAGCACTTTGTCAGCCCGGTGGGAATTTACTCCCTGGTGCAGTGCAGCCTTTACCCAGGGAAGGACTGGAGTCAGAAAACACCCAGTTTCCCCTCCCCTCTGTGGGATGATTCTGAGACACACTAGTTGTGTCTTTTTAGAACATCCTGGGGGCTGAGTCCCAGCAGTGACTGCTCCATATCACTGCCTTTAACAGGCTCTTTCTCTCCTCATTCATACTTTCCTCTTTCCCTAACTTACGCTCTCTGTGATGACCTCTCGAATAAACTGTCCCGGACTAACCTAAGTTCTTGTCTCAAGGTCGTTGTTGGAGGAGAACCGAAACTAAGGTGGGTATCCTGGATAATTGGAAAAAATCATTACGCCATGGAAAAGTGGAGTTGGAACTCTTTCCTAGGTTAACTAATGACCCTGTTATCTAGTGAAAAAATGACCACAATCATCTCAATTGTATTTTATGTATCAGTGCAGAAGTATGGCAAAATGATTTAGAGTTTGTGGCTTGTTTTGAGGAAGAAGAAAAACGCCAAACCATCTGCAAAAGTATTAAAATGATCCCAAGTGGAACATAGGCACTTGAAGCAGTTTCCAGGCACATTACATTGTTGTCAACAAAAAGAAAAATATACACTATGGGGAGAAGCAAGAAGAAAGAAAGGGTCTAGAAAGCCATGATTTTAGCAGGTCAGGAAAAAGAATTTCAGTGTGTGAGCAGGGCAGGAGCCCAGAGCTCCCTTACCTGGATGTCATCCAGGTAGTTTAAGATTCCCAGGCTATTGGCAGCTGTGATGTGGTTCTTGCCAGGTGAAGGAGCACTGATGATTGATCGTGGGGAAAGGACCCAGCCATAAGATCATTTCTGTCAAGTTCTCGTACTCTCCTGAAAGTCATGGTTAATGACTTGAGCCAAGCTAGGAAAAATATTTCCGTTACTAACAATATAGTTGTTAAGTGTGCTCCGTGGGGATTCTGAAATATTTACTTGACAGTAATAAGCATTAGAATTTCATTCTTTTCCTCTTCGTGATCGCATTAGCATCCAGATCTTTGAAAACTCAGTATTCGATGGAGTTTTATAGACAAATGTCAAGAAAATTGCTTATAACTGAAGGAAGCAGTGAATCCATCCGGTTTCCATGAGCAATCATACCTGAATTCATCGGCATTTGGAAGTGATACATAACTGAAAAGATGCCTGCACTGGGGTGGTCCTGTGCATTACATTCTCTTAGGAAATGGAGCCCTGGCTTTCCTTAGCCCTGTGTTCTATGTTGGACCTTATCCTAGAAGAGAAGGAATAGTGTTTATTGACTTTTTCCCTCCTAAAATCTATTTCAGTTAGAGATTCTTAATTCTATTGAAGTGAATTAAAAACACATCGTTTATTTACTATTTAATAAATTTTGGAGTGCTCATATGTATTATCTCTTTATAATCTCATCAATCACATGAGTTAAGTAATAAAATAATAACATGTATTTGAATTCTTCTTGGGAGCGTGTATTTTTTTTAATTAGAAAAATATTCACCCCATTGCAGAAAGCATCCTATACTAAGTCATGATCACATCAGTGACCTTTGAGAGAGCATTTCATAAGTAACAGAATCTAGAAGACAATGATTAGAAAAGGAAGAAGCAGCATACTGGCATTTAAGGGTGCCTATCTGTGAAAGAAAATGGCAGTAGATGGGGTAGTTCCTTGGTGCATCATTGAGGTGAAATGAGTTTATTTTTATTTTATGGTATTTTTACTTTTCCTGTAAGAATAAAGGTCACTTGAGTGTCCAGGCTGAGAAAGTGTAGAGAAGAGATTGGCACTAGAGGAAATCAGAGGGTGGAGCTTAGCCTGAAGCTACCCCTTGTAGGGGTAGATTTATGATAACAGGTGTTGGGGCTAGGGTTAGTTAGTTTGGGGCTGTTCACCTCACTTCATGAGTCCTTCCATTGACACTTTGCTGATTTTAGTGAAATAACCTATTTCAATTTCTGGTTTCTATAGTCCTCATTAGATTCTACTAGGTATGGTTACAGACATAAGGACTCAGGCCCTTGATTCTGCCAGATGTGCCCAGTAAATGCTTGGCTTGCATCAGGTCCTCAATAAATGTTTATTAAAACTGGTTTGAACATATTTTCCTGAGTTTGTCAAGGAGGAGGAGAGAAGAATAAAGATCATAATTGATTTGAGGTAAAGGGGAGAAAATTCAGTATAAATCCCCTCCACTTTTCTCGGTCTGTTTGGGCATAAAGTCATCTCCTGGGAAAATAGGAGGATGGTTTGGAGACTTGAAGAAACTGGGAAGCGTACAGAACAGCTGCTTATGGAAAATGCAATAGAGATGGATAAAAACGTGCCAAGTCGAATTGAGTATTCCGCTGAGACTGCGTGGTATGAATCCGTAGTTGAGTTTTTCAGGAGAGTTAATATGCCTATTTCTAGTTCTTTGGTCACTCAGAAGTGGAAAAAACAAATCGTGTGTTACCTGTGGAGGGTGGTAAGAAAGCCCGAGGAGTGGGATTTTAGGGTGTTTGATAAAAAGGTGAAATGTTTGTCTAGGAATTGTTGCAATGGCACAGGGAGAATTGAAGCCAGCGGGGAAGCTAGAGAGGGGGCAGGGGACAGGAGTCATAATGAGCTGAGAACGTGAATGATTGAGGGCATTCAGGTTGCATTGGTAGGAGTTTTTAGCCACAGAAAGAAATGACAACTTAGAAGGAGTCTAAGACTTGGAGTAGTCTGGATTGTGATGAGGTCCAATTTATGGCTGGGCTTATGTATTGTTAATGTATGACTAGTCTTACAATTTAGTGATTCTCAGCATCTTTAGGAGTATTTAGCAAAAATTAAGATTCTTTAAACAAGCAAAAAGAAACTTGTTAAGGAGTTAAAACCAACTGAGATGGAAACAGAATTTCACAAACTAGAGTTATGTTGACACTATGGGATGTTAAGACTTTGAGCAGCCAAGCTAATGTCCCTTTAGTAATTGAATTTCATATATGGAAGAATGTCTTGTGTAACAGCCGATCAGTGCTTTTGCTAGCCAGTTTTGAAATGTTACATGTGCAGACACCTCATAACTTATGCATGTTTTCCAGTGAGAATTACATCATAGGTCGAAAGAAAAGAAATGCATCCACGATTCTTAGATGTTACATAATCTAGGAACTTTGTAACTTCCTGGTTACATAATATGTAGTCGTTATATAATCTCATGGCTCTTTACAAAGAGGCAAATAAAGTTATTCTTACAGAAATTCAATAGGATGGTCAGATAAAATAATTGTGTGCGTGTAATGTGTGTGATTCTCCAAATACACAGATACTTAAGAACTAGTTACAATTGGTCTGACCCTCTCTTTGGCCGCTTTCCTCAACTTACCCCAATGAACACCAAGGTTGGCTTTCAGCTCCAGAACATTAAAAGTTGTGACCTGTGCTGTCTCAGAACGCACAGGATTACTTGGAGTCACAAGGAATGTTCTTCATCCTCCCTGCCATTTCTCTCTATTCCTACCTTTGTCTCTGCCCCAGTGGCTATTTATGCCCCTCCAACAGGCCCTGACCCAGTTGATGTAGGGGAAAGTTCCACCGGTGACTCCAAGGATGTGTAGGCTTTGGCTTCCAGACTGGCAGTCTCCAGAACACGTCTGCCCAAAGCCATGGCTGCCCCTGTCCTGGTGAGGCAGGCGATGCACCTTCAGGTCTCCGATTCTCCTTGCAGCTCCAGTTACTCCTCATGGGGTCTGAGTGAGAAGGAAGGTCAAGAGATGAAAGCAAACAGAGGCTCTGGGGACCTCATTATCTGTCCTGGATGCCTGGTCCCTCCCTTGACTGCCTAATGTCTCATTTGATCTTAGATACCTGTCTGTTGCAGGTGTAAGCTGAGGAACCCTATTGACAAATACAAATAAAATTTATTCACATACTTCCCCATTTGCAGTGGAAATCCAGAGTCTCCTGTAGCAGTTTGAGTGGGGGAGAGTGGGGGGGTTAAATTTTATCTAGTCAGTTCTACCTTATTTAAAGTAGGGCTTAGTTAGTTTCTTGTTCTGTACCTATTATTATGCATTACTGGCGAGGAACACATCTCTCCTTTTGGAATTTCCTCTTGCAAAAAACCATACAAGATGGTACATTTGCAGCAGACTCCCAAGTGTGTAGGGAAGCAGTGAGGTTTTGCTTAGCCTGCTCCTTCCATCTCTGACTTTCCACTTCCTGGCAGTCCCTACCCTGTGCAATCCTCAGCGCCAGGCTCTGCCCAGACGTAATTCAACACACATTTTAAACATCAAATTATCTCTCTACTCTTGTCTTGACTCTGGTCCTGTTTGTGCTTCTTTAAAGTACGGATCATCTCCTCTCTTAGTGTGTGAAATTATCATCTTCTTCGCCTACCAGTCTTCTACAAGGGAAGGGAGCAATGTGGAAATGTATTTTATCACTAGAGTGAACAAACCATATCATAAGATAGAAATAGCTATTTTTGTAATTAACTAGTATGTGTTTTTGTTTGTGGGCTTCCTTATTTCGCCTGTAAAAATCTACATGGTTCACTGGCCTTCTTGAATTTTTCTGTTTGGGGGCCTGTGGATCCTCATCTGGTCCAAGATGCCTTCCTGGCCGCCTCCAGCTTGTTTGACAGCCTGATTGCTAGTCGTAATACCACAAATGTGGCACTGTCTGAGGGTGGCATCCTGTAGACTGTTGGTTTCCCAGAATCATGTTTTCAGAGAAAAGCCAGTAAAAAAAAAAATACTTTTTATGGTGGAGTAAGTTCTTAACAACTTGCCTTATATTCATTTGACTAATGTTTCTTAACTTCATGGGGAATGGTTATATACTTTATAAAGTATCCTTTACAATTGGAAAATGTCAAGACTAACTTTAATGTTCATCGTTAAGGCCATTTGTACTTATAAGATTTAGTTATTTAAAAAATATCTGTTATACCCACAAGGGATTAGATATCTATTTGTAATACAATTTTAATTAGACTGAAAATTCAATCATTTGACTTAACTCTTCCCTTCCCATTAAAATTGTCTTTGCAACCTTGAATGGGAAGAATTAAAAATAAGACCAGATGAACAGGTCTGTTTTCATCCAGATAAGACTACCCACAATGGATTTAATCATTTAACCAGTTTCGGTGACAGCAATAAAAACTACTATAATTTATTGAACACATACCTAGTCAGGCATTGGATTATATGTGTTTCATAATTCATCTCGTTCTTCTGAATAACAATTTAATGAGATAAGCATCTCATCTCCAATGGAGAAAGAGGCTCAAAGAAGTTAAATTATTTCATATATTAATGTTAATACTTACACAACTTGTAGGTGCTCTGGCTGGGATTTGCACCTAATAGTTTATTCAGCTGGGTGGCCCGTCCTCTTCACAATGTTTAGAGCTTCTAGAATAGAATCCTGGCACTGACGCTGTATGCTCAAGTAACGTATATTTTTGTGCACTTTAATCATTAAGTCTTTCTGATTTCAGCGGCTAATGTTATTACATGTCATGCACACAAATAGGAGACAGCTGTTCAGCCCTGCTCCATCCTGTGTCTGTTACTTACACAGTGAGATCAACTGGTTGCATTTTCTTCTGGAGGGACTAGAATTGCCCCCTCTCCTTTTCTTATGTGTAAACATCTTAAAAATATATATCTGTTACCATGGAATGTTCTGCAGTTGCTTCTTAAGGTTGAAAATATCTTTTTTTTTTTTTGAGACAGAGTCTCACTGTGTTGCCCTGGGCTAGAGTGCCGTGACATCATCCTAGCTCACAGCAACCTCAAACTCCTGGGCTCAAGCAATCCTCCTGTCTCAGCCTCCCGAGTAGCTGGGACTGCAGGCATGTGCTACCATGCCCGGCTAATTTTTTCTACATATTTTTTTTTAGTTGTCCAATTAATTTCTTTCTAATTTTAGTAGAGACAGGGTCTCGCTTTTGCTCAGGCTCGTTTCGAACTCCTGAGCTCAAACAATCCGCCCGCCTCGGCCTCCCAGAGAGCTAGGATTGCAGGCGTGAGACACTGCGCCCGGCCGGGAAATACCTTTTAATCTATGTACAAAGGAACAAGTTTACCCCAGGGAAAATCAGATCTTCACAGTGTTGTCAGGTAAAATGGAACTTTTTCCTTTTAGAACTTGGTAGGCTTTTGAGTCCAGGAGGAGGGGAGTATATGTATGGGTGGGAGATTGAGGAAACGTGAAGAAGTTGTTTGGGAAATGTAAGCAATTGATTGAAAAGCAAGCATGAATGCTAAGCTTATAGAGCTTTATAACTTTGTCTCACTAATGTTAACACATTCGCCTTTTTTAAAGATGGTAGGATTTAGGGTTGCTTTTTTTCTTTATAAAATCCAACTGAATTTTACTGAGTGAAATGGAATTTTCTATGGGATAGTAACAAAATTATATATATGATGAAAATTCTCATTTTTGGTTATATTTCGTGCATTCAGTTTTCTTTGAGAAAGCTTAATGCATAAGTGTCCAAAGTCTCTAGCCAGATAGTTAAGTTAAAAAATGGTTTTCATACTTCAGAATTACAAAAGGATTCATAGCAAAGTTCTATTAAAAAGTGAATCCCTTTGTATTGAAAATACGATCTTTAGAAATTGAATTTATATTCATTTAGAATCAAACCTGAATAACATCAGTTAACAGTTTCTTAATCAAGTACAGATATTTTGGGTTCAGTCCCAGAACACCACAATAAAGCAGATATCACAATAAAGCAAGTCACACAAATTTTTTGCTTTTCCAATGCATAAAAAAGTTATGTTTACACTATACTGTGGTCTAAGTGTACAATAGCATGATGTCTAAAAAAAGTACATACCTTGATTTAAAAAGTACTTTTTTGCTAAAAAATGGTAATGATCATCTGAGCCTTCAGTGAGTTGTGATCTTTTGCTGGTGGAGGGTCTTGCCTCAATGTTGGTGGCTGCTGACTGATTTAGGGTGGTGGTTGCTGAAGGTTGGGGTGGTGGTGGCAGTTTCTTAAAACAAGATGACAATGAAGTTTGCCACGTTGATTGACTCTTCGTTTCATGAAAGATTTCTCTGTAGCAAGCAGTGCTATTTGAGAGTATTTTACCCACAGAACTTCTTTCATGATTAGAGTCAATTGTCTCAAACCCTGCTATTGCTTTATCAACTAAATGTATGGGATATTCTAAGTCCTTTGTTGTTATTTCAACAATGTTCACAGCATATTTACCAGGAGTAGATTCTGTCTCAAGAAACCACTTTCTTTGCTCATCCGTAAGAAGCAACTCGTTATTCATTCAAGTATTATCATGAGATTACAGCAATTCAGTCACATCTTTAGGCTACACTTCAAATTCTAGTTCTCTTGCCACATCTGCAGTGACTTTATCCACTGCAGTATTGAGCCCCTCAAAGTTATCCATGGAAGTTAGAATGAACTTCTTCCAAACTCCTATTAGTGTTGATATTTTGACCTCCTCCCATGAATCATGAATATTCTTAATAGCATCTAGAATGGTAAATCAGTTACAGAGGTTTTCAATTTACTTTGCCTAGATCCATCAGAGGAACCACATCTATGGCAGCTTATGAACTATGTTTCTTAAATAATAAGGCTTGAAAGTTGAAATGACTTCTTGATCCATGGACTGCAGAATGGATGTTGTGTTATCAGACATGAAAACTACATTAGTATTTTCATATAGCTCCATCAGAGATCTTGGGTGAACAGGTGCATTGTCAGTGAGCAGTAGGTCTCAACAGTGGCCTTGAAATAACCATGTTATAAATAGATGTGCTGTCATCCAGCCTTTGCTGTTCCATTTATATAGAACAGACAGAGTAGATTAAGCATAATTCTTAAGGATCCTAGGATTTTTCAAAACGATCAGTGAGCATTGTCTTCAACCTAAAGTCACCAGCTGCAATAGCCCCTACCAAGAGAGTCAGCCTGTCTTTTGAAGCTTTTAAGCCAGGAATTGACTTCTCCTGTCTATGTAAAAAGAAGTCCTATATGGCATCTTTTTCCAATACAAGGCTGTTTGATCTACATTGAAAAATTGTTGTTTAGTGTAGCCACCTTCATCAGTGATCTTAGCTAGATCTTCTGAATAACTTGCTGCATCTCCTATTTCAGCACTTGCTGCTTCACCTTGTACTTTTACATTATGGAGACAGCTTCTTACCGTCAACCTCATGAACCAACCTCTGTTAGCTTCCAACTTTTCTTCTGCAGCTTCCTGACCTCTCTCAGCCTTCATAGAATTGAAGAGAATTCAGGCCTTGCTCTGGATTAGGCTTTGGCTTAAAGGAATGCTGTGGCTGGTTTGGTCTTCTATCCAGACCACTGAAACTTCCTCCATGTCAACAATAAGACTGTTTTCTTATCATTTGTGTGTTCACTGGAGTAGCACTTTTAATTTCCTTTAAGAACTTTCCTTTTGCATTCACGACTTGGCCAACTATTTGGCACAAGACCTAGTGTTCAGCCTATCTTGGCTTTTGATGTGCCTTCCTTACTAAGCTTAATCATTTCTAGCTTAAAGTGAGAGACATGTGACTTTTTTTTTTCACTTGGACACTTAAAGGCCGTTGTAGGGTTACTAATTGGCCTAATTTCAATATTGTTGTATCTTAGGGAGTAGGGAGGCCTGAAGAGAGGGGGAGAGATGGTCAGAATACATATGTATATATAAGGTTGCTGTCTTATATGGGCACAATTCATGATGCTTCAAAACAATTACAGTAGTAACATCAAAAATCACCAATCACAGATCACCATAACAGATGTAATAATTAAGATAAAGTTTGGGTTATAGCAAGAATTACCAAAATGTGACACAG
This sequence comes from Propithecus coquereli, assembly GCF_000956105.1. Taxonomy (NCBI): domain Eukaryota; kingdom Metazoa; phylum Chordata; class Mammalia; order Primates; family Indriidae; genus Propithecus; species Propithecus coquereli. The sequence goes on along the minus strand of NW_012135525.1, from coordinate 5,809,112 downwards.
AGACGTGAAGTGAACACATACTGTTGGAAAAATGATGCCGATAGACTTGCTTGATGCAGGGTTGCCAAAGACCCTCAATTTTTAAAAAATGCAATATCTGCGAAGCACAATAAAGTGAAACAATAAAACGAGGTATGCCTGAATATTTAACTATTAACATGGAGGGAGGTTAGATAGACAATCATGATGTAGCTAAAAAAAAAAAAAAACAACAACAAAAACCCATGGTTTTGTAAACACCTGTAATTCTTCTAATTTCTGTGAATGTCTAAGAATAGGACTTTGTGAAATAATCAACAGCCCTTGAGGCAGTGCCTAGCGCATAGTAGGTGTTCAAAATGTTTTGTGAGTGAGTGAGCAAGTGAATGAGTGGGCATTCATGATTATGTGCCTGTATAAATAAGCTGATGTGTGAATACGTGAGCTTTAACACCTCCTTTCATTGCCAGTGTGATTTCTTGTGATTCTAATACATAAAAAAAAATTTCTCTCCTACTATTCCCTGTCTCCTGATTCGAGTATACTTAGGTTAATAATCGGAGAACGTACTGGCTTAAAACTAGAGGAATAATCCCAGGAACAATGTCCACAATAAATTTTGGTGGAGATTTATGTTATGGGGGTCATGTTGGTAAGAACCAAGTCTCATCTGGAACAGCCTCAGCACTCCAGATATTCTTCCTCACTGATACCTCTGGTCAAACCTGTTCCTATAGTTTTCTACTGATGCAGCAATTGGAGGTAGACTTCTTAGACACTTGCTTACCCAATTTCTTAGTTTCCTCTAAACCCCAGAAAGTCTCATGGGTGATTGGCCACTGCAGTTGATGCAGGGTCAGTTAGCCTAGCATCATGAATGCACACCTGACTGGCCTTGCTTGTTTTGGAAGTGCTCCTCTGAGCATCTTTCACTCTAGTGTATCGTAGTAGATAGGAACATGGTATCTTGATCCAGAACTGCATGTGCAGTCTTCCTGGGTCAGCCACTCACTAGCTGTGGAACCATAGGCAGGTTATTTCACCTCTCTGTAACCATCTCAGATTTCTTATCCCTGAAATGGGAGCACAAGTGGGAGCACCTCTTACAGAATTTGTATTGATCTCTTCCTTACATAGCGTAACCTACATTTCCATCTGTGGGAAAAGTCTGTGACTGTTGTCACTAACCTGCACAGGGATCTGGACAAAAACGAGGTAGATTTTAGCATGTAGCTAGGGCTGTGTTTGATTATTCACCTGCCACCCTGCCTCTGATCATCTGCACCTAATGGACAGTGAGTACCCCCTCTCTGCCACTTGCCAGCTTGGCAAGGATTTTAGGTCACTGTTTCCATCCAGGTGCCAGTATCCAATTAAACTCTTCAGACTCTGTGATCATTATGATAAAAATGTTCATTCTGGTAACATTTGAAAATGCTTTCTGGTTAGAATGAGATTTTTGGCATGTTTTAACTGTGGTCTTTGACTATAAATTCCTGAAATGCTGACATAGTTGAATTTATTTTTGTTTTAAACAAAATTGCTAACATTTCCAAGCATCCATATGGACACGACAAATACTTTGCTTCTGCGTACTGTATATGTGAACTGGATGAAGAGGAACGATTATGATTTGGGGAATCCTGAACATTTTTCTTCATTTAGCTTGATGCTGAAGTGAATTGAAAATATTTCTTTTTCATCATAATTTTGGGGTTTCAAATTGTGTTTGGGTTTTCAGGAAATTGGTGGTAACTTTATATTAGCTGAAAAAAAGTGAATTTTAAAATTCTCAGTGAAGAGGCAAATGATTCATTTTTCATAGGAAAAACTTCTTTTTTCAAGGGAATTTGCTGCCAAGTTGTCTGCAGTGGCTTCAGGCATTACTTGACCTTTTGGCATACCAAGAAGTTGTTTTCTTTGTCTAAATATTAAATCAGTATTTTTAGGCAGGCTGGGTACTATATGGTATGTAGTGCAAGAGCAGCAAAAACAGTCAGCCGTGTGTATTTCCACATCTGCAAGCAGATTTGGTTTCTGTAACTGCCTGTCAAGCGGATCTTATGGAATGAATTTTCATTCCCTCACTAGTTGCCATACAGATTCTAGTTCTCCAAGAATAAATCACAGTGGCCTTTCTGACAAAGGTAGACAATGAAAAATAGTACAAGGATGTAGTACATCTACCTTTAACCAAAGTAAATGGCTTTTTTTTAATAGTATAAAAAAGAGAAAACAATTTATACTGAAACAGTTTCTTCTAGACATGCGTTATCTATGATGGGATAGATTGTTCTTTTCATAGCCCTCTTGTTTATTGCTGACGGCAGCAGGGTACTACTGGAAACATGTGGTCTCCTGTTTGGATGCCATAGTCAGGGGTTATTTTTCTTCTTCCAGCCTACGCTACTGGAAATATTCACCCTCTCTGCATTAGCTACCTCTTAAGTAGAAGACACCTTCCATTGCAACATGCCACACGCTGCTAAAGCCTTTTGACGCCAGCCAGATGTTGCACAGTACCTTTTGGGATTTTCTTTTTTATCATATCCTTACATGTTAATTTATAGCCATCTAAGTCTAATGTAAGGATTAATAGTACTTGTGCTTAACAAATGTTAACTGAGATAGGAAAAAGATTATAATATAAACATTTTTTAAGTGCGTGCTATAATCTCAGTCACTGTGCTAGATCACAGCCACCCTGTCATCCCCATTTATGATTGGGAACTAAAATTTGTGGCACTTTGGGGAAACTCTTCAACTAGTAGGTGCCAATATTCCAGCATCTGAATGTGAGTCTGAAGCCCACGTACCACATCAGCCGTCTCTCTTGAGTTTTATAGCAAAGTGAGATATTCAAAGTCATTAGTGAATTCTGTTGAGCTGCAAAGAAATTCACAAATTCTCTGTCCCAAACTATGTTCTTTGTACCGTAACATCACTCAATTAAAATGGGTTCTCATAGGTACATCATTCTTAGCCTGACCCAAAATGAACTCAGGGTCTTCTCCCTAAATTTTTCCCTCCTCCAGAGTTCCCATCTCAGATGCTCCGGCCAGAAGCCCAGCAGTTACCTTGAACCCTATTTCTCTTTCCTTCTCTGCATTTCTTCAAGCACAAAGCACCGCTGATTCTGTCTGCTAAGCAGTGCTAAAAGGCAGGGCAGGGCAGGGCAGGGCCCAGTACAGCCGACAGTTGAGACCTGACTCCCGAGAAAGGAGAGGTGTGTGTTGGGGCAGTGGGGGTGGTGGACTAAGATGGGGTCAGGACTATAATGCAGATCTGACAATGCCTTGGCCAGTCCAGCAGGTGCTCTAGGGCAAAAATTGCCTGTTGGAGGAATTCCATTTTGGGCAAAAATGACAAGACCCCAATACACCACTGTGCTCAGTCCTTGCCTGGGGGCTGCTAGGGAAGAGCGTGGCCTGGGCTGGAAAGCTGGGGCAGATCCTGAAGCGGCTGCAGCTGGAGATAGTCCAGCCAGAGGACGACCCTCTGGCAGGTGCACAGCAAGTTAATTGTTAGGGGAGATTGGAACAGCGCCCCTCAGTGGCGGCCACCGCCACTGCACACTGTCTGCCCTGCCCTGTCTCCCTGGTCACCACCTTCTCCCCTCACCTGGACAGCAGTGCTCTGACTGGTCAGCCTCCATTTGTTCCATCTGCTACATTACAGCCCTTTTGTTTTGATTAGATGTTTAAGAAGGTGGCTTTATTGAACACATGTATAAACTAAAAATTTGCTTCTTGACAAGATACCTCTAGAGATAAGACAACCATTTAAAATGGGTTTGTACAAATCTTAGTGAATAAATTATCTTTGGCAGAACTACGGCTTATTTGCTAACACATTTTAGATAACTTGTAAACCAAGAAATAGAGTCCCCAAAGGAGTTAGATACAAAAATATCAAATGATGGCAAGAGGAAAAAATTTTCAATAAATTTTTTTTATCTGGAGTGACTTTTATATTGCATATGATTTTAAAGTTACTAAGTCTTATTTAACATGAAAGGATTTTTTCTTCTTTCCTTTTTTTTCCTTCCCTTTTCTTTTTGTTATAGTGTTTCCACCAAAAAAATACCTGCTCCGACACATGGAATATATTTTATCCTCACGTTCATGTGGTTCCATGTAAGAGTTTTTAAATGAATACCACCTTCGGTCTCTGGTATTACCAAGCTCAGGCCTTTGAGCATCACAATACTTGTGTGACACCTGGGGTCAAATGATCACTAGTACACAAACTGAGGCATGATCTGATTATATCAGAATTTGAAGATAATTTCCTTCCTGTAAAAAGCTTCAGGTTGGCCTACCCTGCTAGTTACCAGGCCTCGAGTCTTGGGGAGAAATTCCATATTGGGTGATTATTTCTTTCCTGATGTTTCCCTCCTTATATTCTCCTGTTTTTTTGAGGGGGTCACCTATAATGATGCTATTAGTGATCTTGTCACACCTTTATCTTAAACTCTTAGGCTACTTTCTAGATAGGGCCCTGAATGAACTGTTCTCTGTTTACTTTTTAGCTTTCAATCCCAACTCACATCAGATCCCGGGGTGGGAAAACAGACTTTGAGAGGGAGTGTAATGTGCAAGGCACTCGTTGGGGAGCGCCCTCGAGATCAGCACCTGTTCAAGGGAGGCAACGGGAAGAAAGCGGAATTGGGTAGAGAGAGCCGTTGAGCCGCAAGGCCAGCCCAGCACAGCCCTGCCTGTCACCCAGTGAAGCTTTAGAGTGGGAGGCCCGGCAGAGCCTTCCCAAGTTGGGGCCAGCCGTCGTACCCCTGAGTTGACTGGTCACTGAATGCCACTGGAAGGAGGTGTGACCAGGCAGGGCAGTTTTCTTCAGCAGGAGAAATTCCCAAAGGAGGCTGATAGTTGTGGGCTGTGGGTGGTGGCACTCCCTGCCTCTCCAGGAATGATCCTGCAGGGGCGATCTGGCTGGCTCACCCCTGCTCTCTCTCCTCCAGCTGTGATCCACTTCTCCCTGCAGCCCCTGTGCCTTCTGTCGATTATTTTTTTTTTCACCTGGAAACTTCTTTTTTGCTGCACCCCCTCCTTTGCCTCCTTAACTCCTGTCTCCTGTTCGCCCTTTAGCCCTTTAGATCTTATCTCGTAGGGCTCTTCCACGGGGAAACTCTCTCCAGACCGAACTCCTTGCTATGCATTCCAAAGCACCAGGTATTTCCCTTCCTTTCTAGTGTCTGTCACACTTGTAATGATTTGTTTACTGTCTTTACTCCCTGTGAGAGGGAACATTATATGAGGCCTGGCAGTGGTGAGTCCCACTGCATCCCCAAAGGGTGGCGTATGGTACATAACGAGCACCTGCCCAATAGCTGTTGACTCACTAAAATGAGACACAGCAGTGCAGTCTTTGTTATTGTTTTGCTTATCAGAAGTTCCTTTTCACATGAAAAAAGAAACAAAATGCAGGACTCTGTGATTAAATTTGATACTTGCTTTAATCAATACTGCATCGAAGTATCAAATGTAGTGTGCTGTTTTTTCTTATGCTGCTTATTCTTGTGAAAGATCAATAGCAAATATCTCCGGCGAGTTATCACAGAGGTGAAAATGTTGGTCAGCCGGGCGTATTTATGACTGACTACATTTCCGTAAGGTTTGAGAAACACTATAATGCCATGTTTCCATGGGATATCTCCGTGATTTATTGATGCGTTTTTAGAGGCTATAAACAAACAAGCAAAGAATTCTTCAGTTATCTCCATTCTTATTGAAGAAAGACTGGGTATGAAAATAAGTATGTATTTACAAAGTAGTTAAATTTAAGGACATTATATGGTATCAAATTCTTGTTACCAGAAGAGTTATTAAAGGACAGTACTGTTTGTTTAAGATTATCCAGTACTGGACAGAGAGATAAGCAGAGTAGTGCTGGGGAAATGTAACTCTAAATTATTTTTCATGTTCAGTCAGGATGAGAAACATTGATTTGATTGAACAAATAAAGAAAAAAGAACTGGATTTACAAAACCGTGGTTTAATATTTTTTATGCTTTCCACCAACAATTCTTACCTGAACTCTGTAAGATTTTTCTCCCTTGAAAAAAGGGCGCTGTTGTAGATAAATTTTAACTGAACAGACTTTTGTTAGTAGAACTAATCTAACTTGAGTTTACAGTTCTGTCAAATTAAAAAAATCTGCATATAGATATATGTGTACATAACCCTAAGGAAAATTTGTCATTTCTTCCTTTATAAGGAAATAATTTTGATAACTTCATTTAGCATTCCGAGAGATTAGTATATAAATCTGAGGTGAATGGCTCATGTTCCCCTGGTCAAAGAAAGTTGCCCCTTTGAATGTGGCAGTCTGAGCAAGTCTTTGTTACCTGCTCTGTAGAGAAGTCATCCAGTTGGCCTAGCTTTTGCTAATACTTTTTAGCTTATGGAATATGTGTATGGGATAAGGAGTCAGATTATCTGGATTCGAGTCCTTGCCTGATGATGTCTCGCTGGATTTACTTAATCTTGTTGATCAGTTTCCTTATTCGTAAACCAGAAGTAGCGACTCCTACGTGATAGGATGACTGTGGGGCTTAAATGCAGAGATCTGCGGAGAGAGCCCGGAGTAGTCCTGGCACTAGGCTGTCCATGAATGGTAGCTATTATTATGACCAGTGCCTGGAAATAGTGTATGTTTTTATTTCCCAATTTCAAAATTAATTTTTGAAATGAAGGTTTATTTCTCCATGGAATTCTAAAAGTTTTGCACATGTATAAAGAAAATACCACTATAATTTGGAAATTATATTTTGGAAACTTGTGAGGGTCTTAAAAGTTTTGGCTGTTCCCTAAAACTCCTTTGACATTTAAAAGTTTTCAAGACACCATCAGGTATTTCAAAATGAGATCAGGGTCTGATTCATTTGGATACACTCAATCGTTTCTGAATTTATTTGATTGTGGGTTTTTTTTTATTTCCATATTTCCCTAGATCTTATTTGTGTGTATGTGTGTATGTGTGTGTTCAGTCAAGAGAAAGTATGGAGTGGCTGGGATTTTGGTGGGAAAAAATTCTTTAGGAATTAATTATTTCTAAATCACTGTTTAAATCTTTTCATTCTTGTTCCCAAGTTTTAATAGCTTCCTAGGACAGAGTTGAGAACAAAGTGCCACGGGAGTCCACACAAGGAGTGACTAACTCATTCTGGAAGACCTCATAGAAGAAGTGACATTTGAATTGGCTTTGAAGGATGAGTTGTTCGCCAGATGGAGAAAGGAATGGGTGTGGGGTGGCTTTTACAGACCAAAGGAGTGAAAAGGTGGAGCTCTGAAAGCCCACATATTTCATTAACAGTTGGAAATTAGCTTCTGGGACCGTAAGAAATTACCATGTGAACTGTGCAAGAGTAGCTTCAAATGGGAGGAGCATGGTGAAGAGATTGGAAAAGGATTTGGGGCCAAATTGAGAAGGGTGTGTATACTAAGGAATTTGTCTTTTACCTGGAAGGCAGTCCTCATATTTGAATTTTAGAAAGATCTCTGGGTGGAGGATCAGCCGAAGAGTGTAGATGAGTTGTTGGAAGGTGTTGTTGGTAGAAATGGCAACAAAGGAGGTTAGGAGTGAGATATTTAGGCATTGGAATGACTTGCAGAAGTAGAAGGGATTTGAAATAATATTCGTGGGGTCGTATATGATTTAATGTGATCTTTACCCTCATGACAGCTCCATGAAATAGGTATTTTGCAACTGATTTTTTGGGGGGGGGCGGGGGGTAGAAATGTTAATACATTCTTTAAAAAGGGATGCTGTAGTGAAATAAGTTTGGGAAGCAGTAGACTAGACAAAGTGAGATAGTTTTTGCTTTAATTATATTATTTCTTATAACCTATAATTTGGTAATATATGTTGTGAATTTCCAGCAGAGCAATA
>NW_012135525.1:5798393-5800153 GCF_000956105.1 Propithecus coquereli | reverse complement strand
GGATTACAGGCGTGAGCCACCGTGCCTGGCCAAAATTTCCATTCTAATAGTGTGTCTGGTACAGATTTTGCTTGATCTGCTTAAAGGTTTCTACTTCAACATTATTCAGTATTGGTTGATTGGAATGAATATTCCTTAATTTTCTGCCATTATCATTATTGTCATTCAAGTTACTGGAGAACTAGCCATTAGATCAAGAGCCATTTCCCCTTCTTTAAATGATCCATGTTGTTCTGAAGAGGTGATGTAGACACCAACATACTCTGGAAGCATAAAATAAATGCCAAATAAACAATATGAATAAAATAGGTATACAAATTCAGAAGTCACTTTTGCCAGGTGGCAACTGACTATGGTTTTATTTATAGATGGCTTGCTCTTGTAGGATGATGGCCCAAAGGGCATTCAGGTGGTGGGTGTTGTGACGGAAAGTCAGAATGTGTAACATATGTACAGAATGACAAGCAGACCAATTGGCTGCAAGGCAGAGTTCATAGAGTAGTGTAGTTGGGCACAGGCTTAAAATTTGATGGCATGGACCAAATTGTGGAGGACTTTGTGGTATCTGATTTCTTAAGAAAATACAATCTCCAAATGTAGTCAAGTACTAGTCTGGCTATTACCCTTCCATGGACAAGAGTGATTCTCCCCAGCCAGTGAAAGTTGAGCTGATAAAATGGTGCACAGATGCTTCCAGCAAATTGGGAATCAGGGCTTCTTCCTTTCACTCTGCTTTACATTTTTATTTCTCTCCCACCATTTAATTTCACCATTTGTCGGGAAATTTTTTTTTTGGTATTTTGATAATGATCTTCAGGTAAGCTTAAAGGAGAAGATGAAGTTAGCTGAATTTCTTTTAAAATACCAACAGAAATAAAGCAAGGAGACAGCAGCTGTAAAAACATATGCCACAGCTCTCAGTTTTGGTCTTATCATGCTGGCTTTGGTGCAGGCTCACAGTGTGTACTTCTGTTTCCATGGCTACCTGCTAGGCAGCAGAATCCCCCAGGTTGGTATGCTGTAGCGTCAGAATTTTTCATGGAAAGGAAATTCAAGGCTTTTCAAGGAGTGAAATAAATACTTTTTATTTTTTAATTTTTTAAAGCAGATGGGTTATACATTTTGAAAAAATTAAATGGTTACTATAGTTTTGATTTCCAAGCTATAAGTGAAGCCAGACTTAAAGGCAGTGTTTTAACAGGTTTGAAATTCTGGCATTTAAATGGTTTCTCCTAGATGGTCCCCATGACAACAAAACGTAAGCAGGTATTGAGTACCATCTTTGCTGTGAAGTATTCATGCCACAAAAATTCCTTTCATCCTTAATGCTACCCTAGTAAACTAAGGCAGAAGAATTTAGCTTATTCAAAGTGCTATATGGACACGTATTTCAGAATCATTCTTAGAGCTTAATAAAATTGCAATTCTAAGTGAACTCTTAAATTGATTAATATCATGCTGTATTGTATTCTTAAATTGATGTTTTGTTCACTTAAAAAAAAGTATTATTTCAATTGCCGATTAGAAAAAATAGCATTTTTTGATATAAAAACAAATTTATTAATCACAGTAGAAGATTACTGTTTTAATAATGTCTGTTTTGTAGTGTAATTAATAGACTCTCTCAATGTTTGGGCATACATCCTCCACCCTCAATTGTCCTGCCAAAGAAACATTTTATTTTTAAGTTACTTGATGAAACCATCCATTTGTTAAAAGGTATTTTTTTTTTTTTTTTTTAGAATTAACGAAACGTGGTA
>NW_012135525.1:5795890-5798343 GCF_000956105.1 Propithecus coquereli | reverse complement strand
GCTGGATTTACTTAATCTTGTTGATCAGTTTCCTTATTCGTAAACCAGAAGTAGCGACTCCTACGTGATAGGATGACTGTGGGGCTTAAATGCAGAGATCTGCGGAGAGAGCCCGGAGTAGTCCTGGCACTAGGCTGTCCATGAATGGTAGCTATTATTATGACCAGTGCCTGGAAATAGTGTATGTTTTTATTTCCCAATTTCAAAATTAATTTTTGAAATGAAGGTTTATTTCTCCATGGAATTCTAAAAGTTTTGCACATGTATAAAGAAAATACCACTATAATTTGGAAATTATATTTTGGAAACTTGTGAGGGTCTTAAAAGTTTTGGCTGTTCCCTAAAACTCCTTTGACATTTAAAAGTTTTCAAGACACCATCAGGTATTTCAAAATGAGATCAGGGTCTGATTCATTTGGATACACTCAATCGTTTCTGAATTTATTTGATTGTGGGTTTTTTTTTATTTCCATATTTCCCTAGATCTTATTTGTGTGTATGTGTGTATGTGTGTGTTCAGTCAAGAGAAAGTATGGAGTGGCTGGGATTTTGGTGGGAAAAAATTCTTTAGGAATTAATTATTTCTAAATCACTGTTTAAATCTTTTCATTCTTGTTCTCAAGTTTTAATAGCTTCCTAGGACAAAGTTGAGAACAAAGTGCCACGGGAGTCCACACAAGGAGTGACTAACTCATTCTGGAAGACCTCATAGAAGAAGTGACATTTGAATTGGCTTTGAAGGATGAGTTGTTCGCCAGATGGAGAAAGGAATGGGTGTGGGGTGGCTTTTACAGACCAAAGGAGTGAAAAGGTGGAGCTCTGAAAGCCCACATATTTCATTAACAGTTGGAAATTAGCTTCTGGGACCGTAAGAAATTACCATGTGAACTGTGCAAGAGTAGCTTCAAATGGGAGGAGCATGGTGAAGAGATTGGAAAAGGATTTGGGGCCAAATTGAGAAGGGTGTGTATACTAAGGAATTTGTCTTTTACCTGGAAGGCAGTCCTCATATTTGAATTTTAGAAAGATCTCTGGGTGGAGGATCAGCCGAAGAGTGTAGATGAGTTGTTGGAAGGTGTTGTTGGTAGAAATGGCAACAAAGGAGGTTAGGAGTGAGATATTTAGGCATTGGAATGACTTGCAGAAGTAGAAGGGATTTGAAATAATATTCGTGGGGTCGTATATGATTTAATGTGATCTTTACCCTCATGACAGCTCCATGAAATAGGTATTTTGCAACTGATTTTTTGGGGGGGGGCGGGGGGTAGAAATGTTAATACATTCTTTAAAAAGGGATGCTGTAGTGAAATAAGTTTGGGAAGCAGTAGACTAGACAAAGTGAGATAGTTTTTGCTTTAATTATATTATTTCTTATAACCTATAATTTGGTAATATATGTTGTGAATTTCCAGCAGAGCAATATAGAATAATAGAAGTGTATCTCAAAACCTATTTGTTAGTTGCAGCTTACATTTTTACTTCAAAGAAATTTCTCATAAGATTCATGTTGAGAGAGGTTTTATATCCACACATTACAAACTGGAAAACTGAGACTTAATGAGATTGAATATCTTGGCTAGGGACTATACAGCTAATAAGAAGGTAATAGAAGCTAATAATAGCTAATAAGAAGCCCTTCGTATTTAAACTCATGCTTTTTATTTTTCATGATACTGTTTCCATATTGAAATTGTCGGATTTGGGGTTTGGGGCTGGGAGAAGAGTCAAGGCTGCTTAGAGGCTTCTGGTTTGAGTGACATGGTTGCTGGCACTGTGAACCAGCAGTAGGAAATATGAGTGAAGGAGCAGGTTTGTTTTCATTTTGTGTGTGTGGGAATGGAATGAATAATCATTTAAGCTTTGGACTTGTTGTATTTGAGGTACTTGGCAGAGATGCCCAATAGGCAGTTGAAATACTAAAAAATGAAAGGTATATTTTTGGACTTGACAGTATTGTAACTTTTTCTGTTATAAAATTGGCCATTAAAGTTTGGATATTCAATTTTATTATGACTTTAAATAAAAGTTGATGTTCCAAACTGCCGAAGTAGCAACTTTAAAAACTTTTGTTTTGTTTTTTTTCCCTAGGTACAATTATTACTTCATGCCCAAATGTCATATTTCATTTTGCATGAGTATGCTTTGTCTGAAAGCTGTCTGTAGAAGCCTTTGGGGGGAAAGTATTTCCAATAATTTTCTTTTCAGAGTTATACTCCCTGGCTCTTATGGAGTATTTTAAGGATTTCTTGACATCAATAATTGTCCCTATGAATGGATTGTTATTAATATATGTCAGTGGTATTTTCAGGAATTATTCACTTCTGCCATGAGGTTGCCTCTATGATTTTTAAAAATTTCCATTCTGTTTTTTTTTTGTTTATTTTTATTTATTTTTATTTTTATTTTTTTTGAGACAGAGAAGTTGCCCCTTTGAATGTGGCAGTCTGAGCAAG